>NC_138292.1:62487500-62555000 GCF_965601325.2 Salmo salar
TGATGGACTCTGTGTTGCATCAGCTGCTGAGTGGAGAGGACCTCCAACACTCAGATGAATATACTGTTACACCTGAGCACTGACACACTGGGTTCTGTGTGTGTGTGTGTGTGTGTGTGTGTGTGTGTGTGTGTGTGTATGTGTATGTTTAACACAGATGAGGCTGTCTTTCCCAACCACATCAATGCCTTCATATTACCCAATTCTACTGCTGTTGTGCTAACATTTGGCCCGCTGGTTCAGAGAAACAGGAAACCATTAGCCACAAGTTACATTAAAAAAAAGAAGCTAATCTGTGCTAGCGCATTTGTGCATAGTGGAACAGGTGCAGCGTTTTCGCTATAGCGTAGCATTCTGTTAGCGTCTCCCTGTGTGTAGGGGAGCGTGATGGGGACAAGGTCAGTAACATGGGATGAACATTCCCGTGACCCGCCTCGTAAACCTTGGAGGTGCCACCGAGGAAAAGTGTCAGGAATACACGTTCTGAAGTGATGGAGAAGCCTAATGCGCCAATGCCAATGTGTGTCGGTATGCATGAGACGTCATTCTCTGGATGAATCCTGTCCTCCAGTGGTTATTTTGATTCTGGAATAAAGCCACGCATCGTTTATCACATATATCATTACATAATGGCTATTGATATTGATATAGCGCTTTTTAACATATCTGGCTCAAAGATGAGTACACAGATGGGGAGATGAAAACACACGCGCAAGGACACACACATAAACACACACGAACACACACACCTCACCGTTGCGTCCGGAGCTGCCACTCATGTTTATGATCACGCCCTGTGTTGGGGCGAGGGATTAGCCCGGGGTCAGAGGTCGAGGCGGAGGGATTCCAGGGCTAACACGCCCGCCTGGGCCACATGTGAGGGATCACGGCCCGGAGGAGGTGGTGCAAAAACAAAGAGAAGGCCAAAGGTCCACGCAGGACAAATAGCACAGAATAACACCACCAGGATCATGCTGGTCTGTCTGGAGATTATAGGGCTGGTAGAGCTAGGTGGTCATGAGATAGTACGGGTGATGATAGATGATGAACCTTAACCTCAGCAGGCTGTGGGATTGTGTTGTATCTTAGAAAACAAACCAATTGGCAAGTTCACTCGTTTGTCTATATATTATAAGTCAATCAGACTTAGATGTCATGAGATAATATATTATGATCTGCTATTTAACTCTAGTAGGTTGTACATTTCGTGTAAAGGCCATTATTAAACGCACGGTTAGAAACCAAAGGCTCAGGATAGAAGTTAGCTTGCTTTGTGCCATGTGGTTCGGCCCCAAAGCAAGTCAACTGCCACCGTATTTAAGACATCTACCTCTCGTTATTTGAAGGTGTAAATGGATGAAACTAAAGCTGAGATGATATAGGACTGTTTAAACAAGTTTATTTTGATGGAACCCAACAGAAAATACCAGGATGTAACACATAACTGACTGTTTATATCTTTACTGTCCCCAATTTACATGTGTACGAACTTCCCATTTCTCTTTCACTGGTAAACAACAATTTAATATCAGAATGAATGACGAGAGAAAGGCCGATGCTCAAAACAGATTTTCTTCCAGATTTCCTTCCGACTCAAGCCATATTAATGTCCCTTGCCACGGGTGTCAAAATAAATCTATTTTTCATTTCGCCTTTGAATCATATAGGAATATTGAATTACCCCCTTCGCTCTACAGACGTAGAGGTATTGTGGATTACTTTGACTGATAAACTGTCGTCGCCAGTCCAAGTTAGAGACATTCAAACAGTAATACACAAGTGGAGGATAAACTAACCGGCTTCCTATACACTATATCTGTACCGCCACCGTGAAAGATATGACGTGGGCATTTCTATGTAATATATAATACCCAGGCAGCTTCTGAACTGAGAACACAACCATGCTGCTGAGAAATCGTTGGCCAGGTTTTACGAGCCTTCTCATCGGTTATGACAGTTTTACCCTTGAACACTGGGGAATACTCGGACAGAATGGTGAGGGAAACTAAATATGTAAACATGTTGTGGTCTTTAAATCTAGTGAAACTGCGATGATATAGTCGATATGTCCACTCTTACTATAAGTAAACATGACAAGGCCTAAAGCAGGGAGTTTTTCCTGAACATGTGACTGGACTAGGAAAAACTCTGAGCCCTAGTTATAAGGCCCATCAGGCCCAGAGTGTTTGCTGGTTTGCACTATAGATGAGGTCAGAACCATAAAAAAATATATTATTATATACAGTATATCTTCTTAATATATGAGAATATAGTGTGGATGAGATATGTGATACCACATACCATCACTTGCCCTTGCATACAATACATACTAAACACCCCTATACATTACAGAGCACATGGAAAATAATGCCCCCTACTTGGATCATTAGGGTAATATAATCAAAATAACACGTTAGTAGGAAGACTTTACGTCGAAGAACATTACTAGAGAAAAGTCCCTCTGCATGTTATTGTGGTGAAGAATGATGTCAATGCATGTTGCCATGCTAATGTACTCACACACACACACACACACACACACACACACACACACACACACACACACACACACACACACACACACACACACACACACACACACACACACACACACACACACACACACACACACACACACACGCGCACACGCACACACACACACACACACACACACACACACACGTGCAGCAGACTCAGCACAAACACACACACACACACACACACACACACACACACACACACACACACACACACACAAGCTAATATTTCTAACGTCATGATTGATAAAGCTTATTTAATCTCTTTACCATATTTATGAGAGCAGCTAAAGGGGATTTTCATGCTACAGTCTGGGAACCACCATTAACACCTTGGTCTGGAACCTCTCTCTCGCTCTCTGTCTCTCTCTCTCTCTCTCTCCTTATGGTTGGCATGGACGTCAACCATTCATCATGGCAAATTTAGCGGCAGGCTGTCAGAGAGTGAGAGAGCGAGATGGGGAGGAGAAAGAGAGGCTCAAGGCTCCAGTGTAGGCTTGTTTTACTGAACATCTGCATCAGTAATGTCAAAATGGAAGACATTTACATGGAAGACATATCCACAAGTGGAGGCTGGTGGGAGGAGCTATAGGAGGACAGGCTCATTGTAATGGCTGGAATGTAAGAAATGGAACGGTATCAAACGGTATCAAACGGTATCAAACCACGTTTGACTCGGTTACATACATTCCATTCCAGCCATTACAATGAGCCTGTCCTCCTATAGCTCCTCCCACCAGCCTCCACTGATCTCCATTCCCCATGCCTGTGTGCCACCATGGTGCCACTAAACCTAGAGTCATTACTGCCTCTCTCTCTCTCTCTCTCTCTGTTTCTCTCTCTTTTGGCTAGCTTGACTAGAAGAGCTGTGGAGGAGAACAATGCCAGCATTAAATTATTCAGACATTGTTAAGGGTTAGATCACTCGTCAGGCAATGAGGAAGTGTGTGTGTATTTGCGTGAGTGTGTGCACGAGAGAGAGAGAGAGAGAAAAGCAAGGGGCACAAGTAGGAAAAGAAAGAGAGACAGAGAGAATGAGAGAGAGAGGGGAAAGAGTCAAATGAGAAATGCATTCTTTTCAGCCTCTTCTAATCCAAGGTGTCTAAAATCAATAGCAACACGAGCTCAAACCTTACTCCTTGTCAGGGTGCCGGACGGGTGTGAACGGGTTTCAAGGTTTATACCTGCACATACCTCCTGGTGACAGGTGTTAACATTCCACATGGAAATAATAGGCCTCCTCCACTAGGCCCTGAAGTGTGTGTGTGTGTGTGTGTGTGTGTGTGTGTGTGTGTGTGTGTGTGTGTGTGTGTGTGTGTGTGTGTGTGTGTGTGTGTGTGTGTGTGTGCGTGTGCGCGTGCGCGTGTGTGTGCGTGTGTGTGTAGAGTTTTTGCATATCTCCACAAAAAAAAGGATTCATTTCATATCTTTAAAACCAAGGCTAGCTTTGATAAATAGCAGCTTAAAGGCAAAGGCCATAAAAATGTGATATAGCAAAGGACTGCCAATGAGTAAGAGGAGGCATAAACAAGATGGATGCTCATCCCCTTTAATATAACATAAAGAGTGAGCTGGAGTAAAAAAAAAACGAAATAAATAAATAGTTCCATGGTAGGCCTAAAATGAAATGAAATGGTTGAATTTAACTGCAGTACAAGTCTGTAAAAAGGCGGGAACCAAAAAAAAAAGAACAAAAACGTCAAAGGAGACCTCTCCCAGTGAGCAAAACGATGGAATTAGCTGCTGGAGCCCACTGATATTTAATCTATTTCCAGTGTAGCCTCGACAGTTGGAGACATCAAAGTGGAGTTAGAGGGGGGTTTTCTGTTCTGGTAAAACTGAGCGGAGCAGCTCTGTTTGAAATATGGTGTTCTCTCTCGGCTCCCGGCTCTGGGCCTCGTTCGAATAATTTGAGTCTAATTCAGTCTAATTAACAGACTCAATTACTCCTGAAGAAAGCTCATCAAAAAAAGATGGCGGGAGGAATAGCAGAGAGGAGACAATAGTAGCACAGTTTTTTCTTTAATTAATGAACTGAGTGGAATAACGGCCATGGAATTAAACATTTCCCCCGATGTGTATGAATTGCAAATTGGAGGTATTTTTTTAAGTGGGTGCCCAAGGGCTAGCCCTGTCAAGCAGCTCTCTGAAAAGTCAAACCGCTGATGCGGCACTAACAAATGACTTAATATTAGCATCTTTATCACATACAGAGGGAAGACCTATAGAAGAGCTATATGAATGAATTAATATGCCCTCTGTGTTCTCACATCTCATTGGCTACAAGTTGCCCTTGTCTTACAAAAGCATAGTAAGTACAGTGTCAAATGTACTCTTAATTGAAAAAATGGGTTGAAAATGTAGCTTTGAAGACAGGGTTATTCTTTCAACACTCGAAAGTTGATTTAACACTGGATTAGTGAGACTCCTATGGACACCAACATATTTATTTGAACATTCTCAGAGTTAAATGTAGACTAGTTCATTTCCTATAAAATTGACAAAGAACTGCATGGTCAAATACATCAATACATCCCAATGTCAGTTTACGAACGTGTTAAAATCAGTCTCAACATACTCTAGTTAAACTACTCATCTGAGATAGTGCTGTGTGTATATGTGCGTTTTCAAGGGAAATGAACGTTTTTTTATGTGCTACCTACCGGGGCTGTGGAGCGGCTGGGTGCTGTGCTCAGCAGCTTTGTCTCCTCCAGGGCCTGAGGCCATGCTAACTCTCTGCCTCAGCACTCCTCACCTTATCGTCTTCTTCTCAACACTTTCACAACATTGACTGATGTAACGTTCTGACACTGACTGAGACTGGCCCTAACGTACCAGGCCTTCTGTAGTCCTGTACCTGCCAGGACATTAAAATGTCTAAAAGTCTAAGCTGTTTGGGGGGGTTTAAGATGGTCATACCATGGATCATGTAGCTATTTGATTTAGAATTTTAGGAACCCTTTAGGTATAAGAAAAAAAGATATAGGACAGTTATTTGATAAAGAAAATAATTGGCCTTTACTACTATAGAAACGCATTGAATAACACATTCATAAATGGCCAAAAAAAGACAGTCAAAAAAATTATTGAAAGGAATAAGGTTTTGAAGTGTCTATCTAGGAGATATAAGAAAGTTCAGGAAATATATATATATATTTTGGACACCTATTTAACTCCGTATTTTTGTTGACACAAAACTACCTCCACACCTTGATTAATTTGTATGGCTGACCTTCATCTGAGTCCCGTGACATTCGTGTACATGACAGTCTCCCCTTTCCACAGTGGGGTCGTGTTAGTTTGTTGCCCAAACGGTTTGGACGCTACAGAGGTTTTCGTGAGAAGACAGATTTTCGGGATGTCTCGTGGCTTGACAAACACCATTGGAGCATCGGCCACCTTCCACCGCAGACGCAGAAGGCCGACATGGGGTGGATTGAGACGCAGCCCATGCAACAACAAACTGATGTATTTTTGAAGGGTGCGTCAATAGACTCTTAAGGAATAATTATTAACAGTCATCTAACTATACATCCGACACTGTGATGTCTACGACCGATTATGAGCGCACAGTCCTGTCTCAAGATAGCAACCTGTCAGCAATAACACTCCTTCAATGTCATCTACAACCAACACCATGATACTGAACCTTCTGGATATAGTTTCTAGATATCAACCTGCTTTGCTGCCCTACAACAAAGACAAACCTCTCCAAGACTCACGCACACGTTTTTTATTTTTTAATGATGATGCTGCTGTTCATTTGGCGTTTGATGTGCCATGACACGTTTTGTTTACTTTTGGAATTGGTAAAAGAGGTTCTCGGATCATCCAATTATAGCTGTGCCCCTCCAGAGACCGTGGGCCTATGCCTCTCTCCCCCTATCTAAGCTTATTAGGCAGCTCCCACTGTGAAAAAAAGCATTTGACTAGCATTAATGTAAAATAGGCCTAACTTCCCTTTAGTTCATTAAAGTGTCATTTCAAGATGATACAATCGAAATCAAACCAGGCATTGTATAGCAGTCTTATTTCCACTTTCACATTGTCAATTAAACATGTTTGGGTGCTTATGAATATTAATTAGGTCTAATTTAATATTTATAAAAGGCATAGATGGTTTAGTGATTTATATATGAAGATGAAAAAGTGTGATGGGTAATTCTGCCTCCGCAACTCAGACGATCATCATCGTTTAAGAACACCTACTGTGTGTTTAATCTCCTCTTAAACTAATTAAGAAACAATTGTGGGGTTTTGTGGTTTAGGAAGGATACATCATTTACACAACACAGTTCCAAAGTATGAGCTGAAGTGAAAATTGAAACAAAAACCACATCTAAACCTAGTACTCCTGTAACAGGATTGGTTATGTTTCCACTTGACACTGCGGAAATATGTATTTGATGTTTATGTATTCTAATTGTTTCGTTCAAGTCAGATAAGGTGTTATGCCATTGGTCATGCTTGCAGATAGAGGGAGATCATGAAAGTAAATTCTTCCTAGTCTGATATTAACGTGCAAGCGGTAGGTCACGTTCCGAAATACTGGATTCTATTTTCATATTTACAATGTGTACGAGTTCACTATGTACATGTCCTGATAGGTATATATATATGTGTGTACGGTACCTGTTAGATATTGGGCTGCATCCTGGCTGGTGCTTTTGTATGTTATGGCTGTAAGAGCAAGTTAGCTAGCCTGCTCTAATTGTAAGCTTCCTGCTAATTCACAGTTATTTCCATGCTAACAGATGAATCACAAACCTACAGCCATCAGCATACTGTTGTCCTGCACATCTAATGTGCTTCCTTATGTCTATCATCATAATAAACACCAATCGACTGGGACCGCTGGCTGGACAGTCCTTTCTTTGAAAAGACAACGCAAGAGAGTTAGGAAGTACAATCACATCTGTTAAAGTGGTGCAGAGACCAGTTTTCTTGTCTTCGCTGGACAGTTGCTACACTCCATAGGACCTCCTAGACTGTAGTGCGTTTACAATTCTACATTCAGTTATCACTTTGTGTAATGTGAGGGTGGTGCTAAATGACATTTGTTACTCTGGACTTGTCCAGTCAGATATGGTTTTGGGGCGCTATATAAGAAGGTTGTGGTATCCCAGGAGGTCTACCCCAGGGGTTGGTGATAGAGGGGAGGTACGTGCCGCAACGTTGTATACTCTGCTGGGAGGACACGGGCCGGGGACCCCGACGCTGATGGCCCCAAGTAGAGGTAATTAGGGGAGAGTGCCAACTAGCCGTGCAGGCCACATAAAGGGAACACCGTGGCACACTGCGAGGAAGACAAGGAGAGAGAGGCAAGGAGTG
Organism: Salmo salar; assembly: GCF_965601325.2. Classification (NCBI taxonomy): domain Eukaryota; kingdom Metazoa; phylum Chordata; class Actinopteri; order Salmoniformes; family Salmonidae; genus Salmo; species Salmo salar. The sequence continues at coordinate 62,495,369 of NC_138292.1, forward strand.
AGCCTACAGAAGGGAACAAAGCTTCCAGAGGCACGAAGCCGAATATAAGAAGAAGGACCGAGTCAACCCTAAGTTATTTTGTTGTTTTGTTTATTTTGTTGCCTAGAAAAGTTGTGTTTTCTGACTAGAACCTAAACCCACGGTTTACTTCTTATGGTGGAGAATGTGGGCATCTCAGTAGCTTTGGGTCGAGCATATGGAGATTACCATGGAGGAACTGGTCGCTTAGTTTATCCTCAGCCAGCAGAAGCAACAGGCTCTGCAGGAGCAAGCACTGGTGGAGCAGTGCCAACAAAACCTCAGACTGGTAGCAGAGGTAGCCCAGTTGAAGGGTGGTATAGCTCAGGAGTCTAGTCCGAATCAGTTCCTGGTCAAGCTAATGGAGGAAGATGACATGGAGACATATTTGTGCACCTTCGAGAGGGAAGGATGGCCTAAGCCAAAGTGGGGCAGACTTTTGGCACCCTAACTCTCCAGGAAGGCCGAGAAGGCCTACTACCAGGCAGTGAATTATGAGGGACTCAAACATAAGATCCTGAGCCGGTATGGATTCAGCCTCGCACGCAGTGCACTATTGGTCCACAACTGGGCCTGTGACTCCACCATCTCCCCCTGCATTCATATGAGCGACCTGGTGCGCCTTACCAAGGGCTGGCTACTGACCGACATACCGTCCCTCCCGATAATCGATAAGGTCGTCCTGGATCGGTACCTTCGGACCCTCTCTTATGAGATGAAGAAGGCGGCAGGCATGCAGAACCCCCAGAGCCTAAAGGAATTGCTGACCACAGTGGAAACCCACCAGAACACCCAGGACCTGCTGAAAGGGGCCTGGGCTGAGAGAGCGGACACGGGGAGGGGGAAGAAACACACAGAGAGGCGAGGGGCTGAAGGGGGCCTGGACGGAACCAGCCGAGGCCGTGAAGCGGGAGGGTGACGCAAGCTGACAATGACATCTGCTGCTAGACCTAGATCAGAGGCACTGCTATGAGTGCGGCGAGCCGGGACATCTCGCGTGGAGCTGCCCCAGCCGGGAGGAGTCCATGCCCTCCGCATCCCCCAGCTCTGGGGTAACCCGGATGGCGAGTTATGTCACCTCCTGTTGGGCACACACCAAGACGGCCCCTCTGATGGTTCCAGTATGAATTGACTGCGTCGACACCAGCGCTCTGCTGGCCTCCAGCCGCATGGTGACCCTGGCCCAACCGCAGTGGCTCACACAAGAGGGGAAAGACGAACCGGGGGACAAGGAGATGACAGTGTGCTGGGATAACCACCACAAGGGGGGAGTGGCTGATGCGCATGGGGGCTGCACCTAACCTGCCTGTGCCCATTCTCCTTGGTAGAGATTGCCCTCTCTTCCAGGCACTGTGGAGGAGGAACCTGGGGAGGTGTGAGGTAGGAAGGAAGGAGAGGAAAAGGATGGTCGCCTGCACAACCCACACCCCGCCGTGAGAGGTGTCCACTGGGCCTGACTCGGACCAGGAGGAGGGAGATGACTCCACGCCGGGAAGCGAGCCATCGTCCGAGGAGGACCTCAGGCTCCCCTTTATGGAGGTGGAGGCACCAGACGGGCCCCCTGACACGGGAATCCTCATGGGCCAGTTCACGCCGGCCCAATTAGAGGATCCCAACTTTGAGGGGCCAGGTGATCTCGGTGGACGGCGTGCTGTTACCCGGGGTAAGAGAGTGGTGCTGCCCACACTTCGTCATCAAGCATCATTTATTGTATCAGGTAGTAAAGCACAATGGGGAGACAAAAGACTTGTTACTCCTACCCACCCAGTATGTTAGTACTGTCTTGCTGGGGATGGAGAAAACCAGGGAGCAGGTCAGGAATCGGTTCCACTGGCCCAGAGTTAAGCGCCCTGTGGAGGACTACTGTCATACATGCCCAGAGTGCCATATCACATTATCTAAACCCTTTGGTTCCCCTGCCCATTATAGGGGTGCCATTTGAGCGGGTGGCGATGGATCTGGTGCATCTGTTGGTGAAGACATTGAGGGGATACCAATACATCCTGGTAATCATGGATTACACCACCCGGTATCCGGAGGCATTCCCATTATGCACGGAGGCGGCAAAAGGTATCGCACGGGAGCTCTTCCATTTATTCAGTCGGGTGGGTATTTTGCGGGAAATCCTGCGGACCAGGGCACTGCATTCATGTCTCGTGTAATGAAAGATGTCTGCAAACTTTTACGAATCAAACAGGTGAGAACCAGTGTGTACCATCCACAAACGGATGGACTAGTCGAATGCTTCAATAAGACCCTAAAGCAGATGTTGAAGAAGGTCATCGAGAGAGACATGAGGAACTGGGACCAGCTGCTGCCCCACCTGATGTTCTCAGTATGCGAGGTACCCCAAGTGTCCACTGGGTTCTCCCCCATTGAGCTCCTGTATGGTCATCGGCCCCATGGACTGCTGGACCTAGCCAAGGAGGTCTGGGAGGACCAACCAACCCCCCTTTGCAGTGTGTTGGAACACGTGGAGAAGATGAGGGATGGATAAAGGCAATTTGGCCAGTGGTGAGGGAGCACATGGCCCATGCGCAACGGGCCCAGGAGCGGGTATACAACTGGGGGGCCGAACCACGAGAGTTCCACCCAGGTGAGAAGTTGTTGGTGCTGATCCACACAACGGAGAGCAAATTCCTGGTAATGTGGCATGGGCCCTATGACATCGTCAAGCTTTACTATGTGAACCTACTGAAGAAGTGGCACGCATGAGAGGCGATGTGCGCAACATGGACCCGGCCACAGCAGAACCCGCCCTTTGTCGAAGTTTCCATGGGGGAAGACCTCAGCCCAACTCAACGACAAGCACTCCGAGAGTTGGTCCATTGGAATACCGCCGTGTTCTCCGAGGTCCTGGGGTGCACGGATCTCATGGAACATCATATCCACACACGTCCAGGAGAAACAGCCATACCAGATACCAGAAGCCCGGAGGGCGGCAGTCCAGCGGGAAGTGATGACAATGCTAGAGATGGGGGTAATGGAGGAGTACCACAGTGAGTGGTCTAGCCTTATAGTGCTGGTACTAAAACCGGACGCTTCTGCAACAACTTCTGGGGCCTGAACGAGGTCAGTAAATGTGATGCCTATCCCATACCTGGGGTGGACCAACTGAATGACCACTTGGGGAAGGCAAGATACATCAGCACCCTGGACCTGACAAAGGGGTACTGTCAGGTGTCGCTGGCAGCAGCCTCCCAGGTGAAGACGGCCTTCTCCACCCTGGGGGGGCTATACTACCACTACTGGGTTCTTCCTTTCAGGCTCCACAGGACCCCAGGGACCTTCCAGAGACTCATGGATGACGTCTTGCACCTGCACCAGCCCACAAGTGCAAGCTGGGCTACACCGAGGTGGAGTACCTGGGCTATCGAATCGGGCGGGAAATGTGATGCCCCAAGAAAGAAAATCCCTGCCATTAGGGAATGCCCGGTCCCCCGAACCAAGAGGCAGGTGAAGTCGTTCCTGGGGTTAGCAGGCTACTACAGTCGATTCGTACCTAACTGTGCCACAATAGCTTTTCCCCTCGCAGACATAACGAAGGCATACCTACCCCAGACGGTGCAATGGACGGAGGACACAGATCCAGCATTCCAGGCCCTGAAGGACATGCTATGTTCGCACCCGGTACTCATCACCACGGACTTCTCAAAAAAACTCCTGGTCCAGACAGACGCGTCTGACACCGGAGTAGGGGCCGTCTTGTCCCAAGAGCAGGAAGTTGAGGAGCACCCAATCATGTATGTCAGCAGGAAGCTCCTCCCGATGGAGAAGAGGTACTCGATTGTCAAGAAAGAGTGCCTCGCCGTGAAGGGGGCATTGGACACCCTCAAGTATTACCTCCTCGGGAGGAAGTTCACCCTGACCACTGACCATGCCCCCCTTGTGTGGAAGGCAAGAGGTAAGGCCATGAACAATCGCATCACACGCTGGTTCCTATCGTTACAGCGATTTTCTTTCTCTGCCATTCACAGGTCGGGGGCCCAGCATGGCAATGCGGATGCCCTCTCCAGGAGGGATGCAAACCTATCCCTGTGCACACCTCCCTCTGGGTCAGGGATAAGTGTGTGGGGGGGGGGGGTATCCCGGGAGGGCTGCCCCGGGGGTTGGTGAAAGAGGGAAAGTACGTGCCGCTATGTTGGCTCCCTCTGCTGGGAGTACACGGTCTGAGCACCCCTGACAATGATGGCCCCATGTAGAGGTGTAATTAGGGGAGAGTGCCAACCAGCCGTGCAGGACACATAAAGGGAGCACCCACCGTGTCACACCATAAGGAAGACAAAGAGAGAGACAAGGAGTGAGCCTACAGAGGGTAACGAAGCTCCTGGAGGTACGGAGCCGAATATAAGAAGGACAGAGCCAACCCATAGTTATTTATGTTCCTATGTTTGTTTTCTGACTGGAACCTCCCTGTCTCTGTGCCCATCTCTGCACGCTCCACCCAACACCTTACGGTTTACCACAAGATAAAGAGAATGTTATAGCACTGTCTATATCCCTATATTCTAACTTAAACCCCTTCAAAAGCACCAAGTCAATGCGAATGTGCTTCTATCCCATCTGTTAGTGAAATGGGGCTGTTGGCGGTGTAATCTCACTGTTTATAGGGTTGTTTCATTCTAGTGTTCTACCCATCATCATGTGGCAGGGCATTAAGACTACCCTGGCTTGTAAAAGGCTACGCTGGTTTTATCATTAGTAATTAACAGGAAATAGACACCCGTAATACAGCGTCTTGTTATAGTGCTGTCCGAGTCGTTAGTTCATCTGATTAGTTAGTAAAGTTCAAGGATAATTCTGGACAACCCATAGAAGACCATGTATGGTACTGGCCAAAACATGTGGACCACCAGTCTATTTTCAAACACAGTATCATAGGAATTAGAGTGAATTATGATTGCATTGTTGTTATTGTTTCATGGCCCAATATCTTATTCAGTCAAATTATTCAATAAGGTGATTTAGATCACTGTCGCTAGTTTGTCTTGGTGATTTCAGAGCTCTGTTCTTCACACTACTACTGTAGTCAAAGACCACACACTCACATGTATCACACACACACACACACACACACACACACACACACACACACACACACACACACACACACACACACACACACACACACACACACACACACACACACACACACACACACACACACACAACCTCTTTAGATAGACCAAAATAACGTTAAAACATCCCATTTTTCATTAACTGTGAAATATACTGGTTTTGTGTGCTGCTGCCCATTTCTCCCCTATATTTATCAAGCTAACATTAGGGGCGTATCACCATCAATTTACAATGGTGAAGCACGGAGCTGTTTTCCACTCATGTGTGACCATTATCCTAATGAGGTTAATGGTTCAGCTGTGCTTACCATAAGATGGATGCCCCCCAGTGAAACCAACCTGTGAGTGTGAGTGTGAGTGTGTGAGTGAGTGAGTGTGCGAGTGCGTGTGCGTCGGTGCGTGTGCGTGTGCGTGTGCGTGTGTGTGTGTGTGTGTGTGTGTGTGCAATGAGAAAGACAACAAACCATGATTTTGAGTAACGGAGATAGATGCATCAAAGACATTCACTCTGTTTGACTCAGTGTATTACAGACTTTATCCCCTCTAGCTCCTGTAACACATTCTGTTTGACTCAGTGTATTACAGACTGTATCCCCTCTAGCTCCTGTAACAAATTCTGTTTGACTCAGTGTATTACACACTGTATCAGACTGTATCCCCTCTAGCTCCTGTAACACATTCTGTTTGACTCAGTGTATTATAGACTGTATCCCCTCTAGCTCCTGTAACACATTCTGTTTGACTCAGTGTATTACACACTGTATCAGACTGTATCCCCTCTAGCTCCTGTAACACATTCTGTTTGACTCAGTGTATTATAGACTGTATCCCCCCTAGCTCTTGTAACACATTCTGTTTGACTCAGTGTATTACACACTGTATCCCCTCTAGCCAATGTAACACACACTTGTCTTTGACATAACTTCATCTTTTAACATGTCAAGATTCACAGACATATGGAGATTTATAGACATATAGAGATTCACAGTCATGTAGAGATTCACAGACTTATAGATATTCACATACATATAGAGATTCACAGTGGTATAGAGATTCATAGACATGTAGAGGTTGACAGTCATATATAGATTCACAGACTTATAGAGATTCACAGTTATATAGAGATTCACAGTCATATAGAGATTCACAATCATATAGAGATTTACAGTCATATAGAGATTCACAGTGGTATAGAGATTCACAGTTATATAGATATTCACAGTCATATATAGATACACAGTCATATAGAGATTCATAAAAGTTCAGGGTGCGTTCTACGCTTTTCTAATCCAACCCTGGTCCTGCATATTGAGCCAGACTAAAAGATATGAGACAGTTAGCTAGTCTGTCCATTGTGCAGTGTGCAGTCCATCTGCCATGACGGGTCCACATGGCTCAAACCGAGTTCCAGTGGCCTGCAGACGGCCTGTTAAAAATGTCACTGCGGGACACGAAATGGCCGCCCTGGGGCATCATGGCCCCCTTTCCACTGAGATGGGAACACAAATTGCAATCCTGGGCCGCTTGGCCAAACGTTACGTTGTCATTTTGAACGATATTCAGCGCAGTGGCCTTAGAGAAAATAAATAAATATGTTTTTAAATATAAATACATTCAGGGAAGGGAGAGGCGGAGGAAGGCGACGTGTCCGATAGGGCAGTAAATGATAACGCTGAGGGGAACTGCAGGGAATGTGGGTTTTATCCCTTAAGAAGGCAATGACCTCTGTCGCTTATGACATTTTCCCTCTGCGCCATCTCAGTGTGTGTGCGTGTGTGTATGTGGCTGCTTACAAGAGCTAACAACACAACACGCCCTGAAGAGGTATACCTTTCAGTCACCAGCAGCCTTCCGAATCATTCAAGATGAAACATCACCCGAGTATTAAGTGTTTTTGATAAATCACTTTTATGCAAGATGCTTTAAAACAAAACTGAGAATAAACTGCGGCGACGGAGAACATGAATTGAAGAAGAAAAATGTATCCTGTGTGTTCGTTGAGACACGTCCGTTAGTCTTTCTCACTAACATATGGCACGGGTAAAAAACAGAAATTCTCTTGGCAGAAGCTTAGTGTAAAGATGCTATATGCGGTACATGCTGTATTACCTCATCTTATCATTAGTATAGAGAGAAGAGAAGAGGAGAGATGAGAGGATGAGGAAACATAAGAGAAAGAGAGGAGAAGACATAATAAGAGAGAGGGAGAGAGAGAGAAAGAGAGAGAGAGAGTGAGGGAGAGAAACAGAAAGAGAGAGAAAGAGTGGGGAGAAGTTGTTTTAGTACTCCTAAAGATGTAAGATGGCACCTCGCCAGCACTGTAGTTTGGGTTGGAACCCTGAAGCATTAGCATCACACCATCAAGCTGTTCCAACAGCCTGAGCGCTAACGGGCTAATGTTGCTAATGGCTAATGGAGCTACCGCGTTAAAGACTGTGTCTAAAAAAAAATCTGGTTTATAACACAACACTAAACGCTACAGCCCATGTAAAGTATATCAACACTTATTTCACTGCTGCTTTAAATTGGTCACTGTCCATACAAAACACCTTTAAAAACAGGTGTTTTTCCCACCAGCAACGAGTTAATGAGCTAATGGCTAATGGAGCTAACGTGTTTAAAGACTGTGATCTAAGAAAACCTGCTTTACAACACTTGACGGTAGAGTCCATGTAAAGCAGAAAGAGAGAGAGAGAGTGAGAGTGTGACAGAGAGATAAAGATAGGTAGGTAGGTACATAGATAGATAGATAGATAGATAGATAGATAGATAGATAGATAGATAGATAGATAGATAGATAGATAGATAGATAGATAGATAGATAGATAGATAGATAGATAGATAGATAGATAGATAGATAGATAGATAGATAGATAGATAGATAGATAGATAGATAGATAGATAGATAGATAGATAGATAGATAGATAGATAGATAGATAGATAGATAGATAGATAGATAGATTTGGTAGCATTGCCTTTAAATTGTTTAACTTGGGTCAAATGTTTTGGGTAGCCTTCCACAAGCTTCCCAAAATAAGTTGGGTGAATTTTGTCCCATTCCTCCTGACAGAGCTGGTGAGTCAGGTTTGTAGACCTCCTTGCTCACACACGCTTTTTCAGTTCTGCCAACACATTTTCTATAGGTTTGAGGTCAGGGCTTTGTGATGGCCACTCCAATACCTTGACTTTGTTGTCCTTAAGCCATTTTGCCACAACTTTGGAAGCACGCTTGGGGTCATTGTCCATTTGGAAGACCCATTTGCGACCAACCTTTAACTTCCTGACTGATGTCTTGAGATGTTGCTTCAATATATCCACATAATTTGACTTCCTCATGATGCCATCTATTTTGTGAAGTGCACCAGTCCCTCCTGCAGCAAAGCACCCACACAACATGATGCTGCCACCCTGGTGCTTAATGGTTGGGATGGTGTTCTTCGGCTTGCAAGCTTCCCCCTTTTTCCTGTAGAAACCAGACTCATTATTGCCAAACAGTTCTATTTTTGTTTCATCAGACCAGAGGACATTTCTCCAAAAAGTATGATCTTTGTCCCCATGTGCAGTTGCAAACCGTAGTCTGGATTTTTTTATGGCGGTTTTGGAGCAGTGGCTTCTTCCTTGCTTGTCGATATAGGACTCGTTTTACTGTGGAAATAGATACTTTTGTACCTGTTTCCTCCAGCATCTTCACAAGGTCCTTTTGTCACGACAGTGACGGATGGTGGCGCCCCTCCTCGGCCGGGCGGAGCTCGGCGGTCGTCGTCGCCGGCCTACTAGCTACCATCGATCCCTTTTTGTTTCACTTTCGTTTGGTTAGGTCTAGGTAGGCACACACCTGTTTTGGGTTAGTCATTAGTAAGGGGGGGTTATTTAGGTTAGCGTAGGATGTATGTGGTTGTACGTGATTGTGTTGCTTGTCCGGGTTTTGTGTGTTCGTAAGAACGTGTATTTAGTTTTTCCTTCTGCCAGTGGTTTCTTTTATTTTGTGTACACCACCGCAGAATCGTTCTGGGCTGCGCCCCTATACCTTGTCGACCACGTACAGTGCTTCAAATAAAGAAGGGTGGTCACGAACTCTCTCTGTCTCCTGCGCCTGACTCTACCTCTCCTGTTGTTCCTCGAGCCAGCCCGTGACAGAAATCACGTACCGTAACTAAATGGAGTCAGCAGGAGCTTCAGCGCCAGCCATGTCCATGGAGGAAACCGTCGACCAACACTCCACCCTGCTCCACCGGCTGGGGAACGCCATGGATCAGGTGTTGGCGCGCCTGGAGAGCTGGGACCGACGCGCTCTCGGCCCTCTGAACGCGGCAGGCCAACAGCCTGCGCCCCCACCAGCACCCACAGCACCCAGTACCAGTGGGGTGAAACTCGCTCCCCCCAGGGAGTACGATGGAACGGCCGCTGGGTGTAAGGGCTTCTTGCTCCAGTTGGAGTTATACCTGGCGACCGTTCGTCCCTCTCCCTCGGGGGAGGAGAGCGTCAGCGTCCTCGTCTCCTGCCTCACGGGTAAGGCCCTGGAATGGGCAAACGCCGTGTGGGACAGTCCGGACTCAGCCAGGGACAACTACCCAGAGTTCACCCGCCGCTTTCGGGCAGTATTCGATCATCCCCCGGAGGGGAGAGCGGCGGGTGAGCGGCTGTTTCACCTGAGGCAGGAGACGAGGAGCGCGCAGGACTTCGCTCTCGAGTTCCGGACCCTGGCCGCGGGAGCAGGGTGGAATGAGAGGGCCCTTATAGATCACTACCGTTGTAGTTTGAGGGAGGACGTCCGCCGGGAATTAGCCTGTCGGGACACGACCCACACACTGGACCAACTGGTGGATCTGTCCATCCGACTGGACAATCTGCTGGCCGCCCGCGGACGTCCGACCCGGGCCCTGCTCATTCCACCCTCCAGTCCTCCTGCTCCCACGCCTATGGAGATAGGGGGGGCAGCAGCCAGGAAGACTGGAGGGGGAGGTCGCTCCTGCACCTCATGTGGTCGCAGAGGGCACACTGTGGACCGGTGCTGGGGAGACTCCCCTAGGAGTCCAGAGGGCAGGCAGAGCGCTCCTTTGACACCTCAGGTGAGTCAGCACCAGCCTCACCCAGAGCCCCCTGTCCGTCACATGTATGTGTCAGTGTCCTTTCCTTGTTTCTCCCCTCACTCCCGGTTTAAGGCGCTAGTCGATTCAGGCGCAGCAGGGAGTTTTATGGACCGTGGGGTCGCGGCTAAGTTAGGGATTCCCCTGGTCCAGTTGGACCAACCCTTCCCCGTGCACGCCCTAGACAGTCGACCACTAGGGTCAGGGCTGGTCAGGGAGGTCACTGTGCCTCTGGTCATGGTAATGCGGGGGGGTCATGAGGAATGGATTAGTCTTTTCCTCATCGATTCCCCAGCATTTCCAGTGGTTCTAGGGATTCCCTGGCTAGCCACTCACAACCCTAAGATTTCGTGGGGACAGAGGGCTCTTAAGGGGTGGTCAAATGAGTGCTCGCGCAGGTGCATAGGAGTTTCCATCGGTGCGACTACGGTGGAGAGTCCAGACCAAGTATCCACCGTGCACATTCCCTCAGAGTATGCCGATTTGGCTATCGCCTTCAGTAAAACGAAGGCGACCCAATTACCACCTCATCGACGAGGAGACTGTGCGATAAACCTCCAGGTGGGCGCTGCCCTTCCTCGTAGTCACGTTTATCCCCTGTCTCAGGAGGAAACAGCGGCTATGGAGACATACGTCACTGAGTCCTTGAGGCAGGGATACATTCGGCCATCTCACTCACCCGTCTCCTCGAGCTTCTTTTTCGTGAAGAAGAAGGAGGGAGGTCTGCGCCCGTGCATTGACTATAGAGGTCTAAATGCCATCACAGTGGGTTTCAGTTACCCACTACCTCTCATCGCCTCGGCGATGGAGTCATTTCACGGGGCGCGCTTCTTCACGAAATTTGATCTCAGGAGCGCATATAATCTGGTGCGTATCCGAGGAGGGGACGAGTGGAAAACGGCATTTAGTACCACATCTGGCCATTATGAGTACCTCGTCATGCCGTATGGGTTAAAGAATGCTCCCGCAGTCTTTCAATCCTTTGTGGATGAGATTCTACGGGACCTGCTCGGTCAGGGTGTAGTGGTGTACATCGATGACATTCTGGTCTACTCCACTACACGCGCCGAGCATGTGTCTCTGGTGCGTAAAGTGCTTGGGCGACTGGTGGAGCATGACCTATACGTCAAGGCTGAGAAATGTGAGTTTTCCAAACCAGCCGTCTCTTTCTTGGGGTATCGCATTTCCTCATCAGGGGTAGTGATGGAATGTGACCGCGTTTCAGCCGTGCGTAATTGGCCGACTCCCACCACGGTGAAGGAGGTGCAGCGGTTTTTGGGATTTGCCAATTACTACCGGAGGTTTATCCGGGGCTTTGGTCAGGTGGCGGCTCCCATTACCTCACTGTTGAAGGGGGGCCCGGTGCGGTTGCAGTGGTCCGCGGAGGCGGACAGGGCCTTTAGTCGTCTGAAGGTTTTGTTCACCGACGCTCCGGTGCTGGCGCACCCGGACCCCTCTTTGCCCTTCATAGTGGAGGTGGACGCGTCCGAGGCTGGGGTAGGAGCCGTGCTGTCCCAGCGCTCGGGCGCCCCCCCAAAGCTCCGCCCCTGCGCCTTCTTCTCTAGGAAGTTGAGTCCGGCGGAGCGTAACTATGATGTGGGGGACAGGGAGCTGTTGGCTGTGGTCAGAGCCCTGAAGGTGTGGAGACATTGGCTTTAGGGGGCACGTCACCCTTTTCTCATCTGGACTGACCACCGCAATCTGGAGTACATCCGGGCGGCGAGGAGACTGAACCCGCGTCAAGCCAGGTGGGCGATGTTCTTTACGAGATTTCGGTTTAACATCTCGTATATCCCAGGTTCCCGGAACACTAAGGCCGACGCACTGTCTCGTCTCCATGACGCCGAGGAACGGTCCACCGAACCCACTCCCATACTTCCAGCCTCCTGCCTGGTGGCACCGGTGGTCTGGGAGGTGGACACGGACATCGAGCGGGCGTTACGGACGGAGCCTACTCCTCCGCAGTGTCCAGTGGGTCGTAAGTACGTTCCGCTCGATGTTCGCGATCGGCTGATTCGGTGGGCTCACACGCTTCCCTCCTCGGGTCACCCAGGGGTTGAGCGGACAGTGCGTGGTCTTAGTGGGAGATACTGGTGGCCCACCTTGGTGAGGGACGTGAGGCACTATGTCTCCTCCTGTTCGGTGTGCGCTCAGAGTAAGGCTCCCAGGCACCTGCCTAGAGGGAAATTACAACCCCTCCCGGTTCCACAACGACCATGGTCCCACCTGGCGGTGGATTTCTTGACCGATCTCCCGCCGTCTCAGGGCAACACTACGATCCTGGTCGTTGTGGACCGGTTTTCTAAGTCCTGCCGTCTGCTTCCGTTACCCGGTCTTCCTACGGCCCTGCAGACCGCAGAAGCCTTATTCACCCACGTCTTCCGGCACTACGGGGTGCCCGAGGATATCGTCTCAGATCGAGGCCCCCAGTTCACGTCCAGAGTGTGGCGGGCGTTTATGGAGCGACTGGGGGTTTCGGTCAGTCTGACCTCGGGGTTTCACCCCGAAAGTAATGGGCAGGTGGAAAGGGTAAACCAGGAGGTGGGCAGGTTCCTGCGGTCCTACTGCCAGGACCGGCCAGGGGAGTGGGCAAGGTTCGTGCCATGGGCCGAAATGGCTCAGAACTCTTTGCGCCACTCCTCCACCAACATATCACCATTCCAATGTGTGTTGGGTTATCAGCCGGTCCTGGGGCCATGGCATCAGAGCCAGACGGAGGCCCCTGCGGTGGAGGAATGGGTTCAGCGCTCAAGGGAGACCTGGAACGCTGTGCAGGAATCCCTGGAACGAACCAGGGTACGACAAAAAGCGAGCGCTGACCGGCACCGCAGCGAGGCCCCGGTGTTCACCCCAGGGGAGAGAGTCTGGCTCTCGACCCGGAACCTGCCCCTCCGCCTGCCCTGCCGGAAGCTGGGTCCGCGGTTTGTGGGGCCATTTAAAGTCCTGAGGAGAATAAACGAGGTGTGTTACAGATTACAACTTCCTTCTTATTATCGCATTAACCCCTCGTTTCATGTGTCTCTCCTCAGGCCGGTGGTAGCTGGTCCGCTGCAGGAAAATGAGGTACGGGAGGTCCCTCCACCCCCCCTGGACATCGGGGGGCCCCCGGCGTACACAGTCCGGTCCATCTTGGACTCCAGACGCCGGGCGAGGGGCCTGCAGTACCTCGTGGACTGGGAGGGGTACGGCCCGGAGGAGAGGTGCTGGGTACCGGTGGAGGACATACTGGACCCAGCGCTCATCCGGGAGTTCCACAGCCTCCATCCGGATCGCCCTGCGCCTCGCCCTCCGGGGCGTCCTCGAGGCCGGCGTCGGCGCGCTGCGGGAGCCGCGCGTCAGGGGGGGAGTACTGTCACGACAGTGACGGATGGTGGCGCCCCTCCTCGGCCGGGCGGAGCTCGGCGGTCGTCGTCGCCGGCCTACTAGCTACCATCGATCCCTTTTTGTTTCACTTTCGTTTGGTTAGGTCTAGGTAGGCACACACCTGTTTTGGGTTAGTCATTAGTAAGGGGGGGTTATTTAGGTTAGCGTAGGATGTATGTGGTTGTACGTGATTGTGTTGCTTGTCCGGGTTTTGTGTGTTCGTAAGAACGTGTATTTAGTTTTTCCTTCTGCCAGTGGTTTCTTTTATTTTGTGTACACCACCGCAGAATCGTTCTGGGCTGCGCCCCTATACCTTGTCGACCACGTACAGTGCTTCAAATAAAGAAGGGTGGTCACGAACTCTCTCTGTCTCCTGCGCCTGACTCTACCTCTCCTGTTGTTCCTCGAGCCAGCCCGTGACACCTTTGCTGTTGTTCTGGGATTGATTTGCACTTTTCACACCAAAGTACATTCATCTCTAGGAGACAGAACGCGTCTCCTTTCTGAGCGGTATGACGGCTGCGTGGTCCCATGGTGTTTATACTTGCGTACTTGTTTGTACAGATGAACGTGGTACCTTCAGGCGTTTGGAAGTTGCTCCCAAGGATGAACCAGACTTGTGGAGGTCAACAATTGTTTTCTGAGGTCTTGGCTGTTTTCTTCTGATTTTCCCATGATGTCAAGCAAAGAGGTACTGAGTATGAAGGTAGGCCTTGAAATACATCCTTCAGGTACACCTCCAATTGACTCAAATTATGTCAATTAGCCTATCGGAAGCTTCTAAAGCCATGACATCATTTTCTGGAATTTTCCAAGCTGTTTAAAGGCACTGTCAACTTAGTGTATGTAAACTTCTGCCCCACTGGAATTGTGATACAGTGAATTATAAGTGAAATAATCTGTCTGTAACAATTTTGGGAAAAATGACTTGTGTCATGCACAAAGTAGATGTCCTAACTGACTTGGCAAAACTATAGTTTGTTAACAAGAAATTTGTGGAGTGGTTGAAAAACGAGTTTTAATGACTCCAACCTAAGTGTATGTAAACTTCCAACTTCAACTGTAGATAGATAGTTAGCAGTTTAGCTATTGGGACAATAGATAATGGAGTTTGTATGTGTTTGTATGAGAACCTGCTACAACCCAGATACGTCCATACACAACTACCAAACACAAGAATCTGCCATTTTGGGTAGTTAGTTTAGAACATGTTTCCGCTGTAATGTGGAGATTCACTCATTAGGCTAATCACTAACGGCTAATTGTGGTGCATCAGTGAACACCTGTAGTACAACACAGACACAACAGGCCAAGTACAGCAACATTTTACAGAACACACTGCTGTTCTGTTTGTCCCTAATCCCCATCCATTCCCCCTAGCATCTTCTGTTTTCGAACATTTCCATTAAAATGCAGAGGTGAGTAAGACTTCCAATGTGTTCATTACACAAGGCAAATAAACTTCAAACTTGGTAAAGTATTTATTTAAAAAAAATATTTCACATAATGATGCCTTTAGAAGTTCGGTTCAATTACAAAACGTGTTCAGACTAGTCTACCTTCTCATCAGTCAGTTGACAATCCTCATTGTATTGCAGACACTGTAGAAAACAGAGCAGGTTGACTGGACTCTGGGGCTTCTATTGTGTGCAGGCTACTGCTATCTAGTGGTGTGAGGCTCCATTGCACAAAAAGGGTATCTATTTCTCCCAGGCCAGAGACTGACCCCTATTACAAAGCCTATAACCAATTACATTTCTCAATAGTACACACTTGGCATAAATCGTGAGAGAAGAGTACAGCCAACAATGTTCCATTAGGTTACAATAGTTTCATTAGAATGCTCATCATTTAATGCTACAATTTGCCTAAGAACTGATACTGAAAAACCTGCTCTCTCTCTCTCTCTCTTTCTATCTCTCTCTCTCTCTCTCTCTCTCTCTCTCTTCCTCACTCTCTCTCTCTCTCTCTCTCTCTCTCCCATTTTCTCTCTCTCTCCCATTCCCTCTATCTCACTCTCTCCTGTCCTCTCCCTCTCTCCCGTTCTCTCTTTCTGTCTCTGTCGCTCTCTCTCCCATTTTCTCTTTCTCTCTCCCGCCAGCTACCCAGCTGAAGTGTGACTGTGACAGCAGCAGTTCAGTGCAGCAGTGGTGGAGGGAGGGATGGCGGGACGGAGGCACGGAGGGATGAGATAGATGAGTGATGAGGCAGTGTTTGGGTTAATGACAGGACGGGGTGTTAAACCTGAAGTGTTTAATTAACGCTACAATGGGCCTGCCTGTAACCCTGCCGCCCATTCTGCCTTGATTGAGACCTCAGTCCTCACACGCACATGCGCGCGAACGCACATACACGCACACTCCTCCTGCTGTACGATCTGCAAAAGAACGAGGGAGGAGAGAGGAGGGAGGAGCGAGGGGTGGAAGGGAGGTAAAGTGATAATGCTCCGCCACAAACACAAGATTGCTTTTTTTTCTCCCTCTAAACTCCATTTTCCGGGTCACTGCTATTGAATTCATTACTGTCTATGAAGAAGACATTGTGGTGGAGGAAGGAATAATGCTCTCTCTCTCTTTCTCTCTCTTCCCCTCACTGAGGAGTTGTGTGACTAGAGAGCGCTAGGGGCCAGGGGCCTAGGAGAAGGGGATGGAAGAAGGAGGAGGAGAGGGGAGGGGAGAGTAGTTTAATATGTGACATCTTTATCTAGTTTTAATTTCGGTCATAAATATTGAATGGTTTATTTGCTCATCTGCAGCTGTCTGCTCTGCTCTCCACCTCTCTCTCTCTCTCTCTCTCTCTCTCTCCCTCTCTCTCTCTCTTTCTCTCTCTCTCTCTTTCCCTCTCTCACTCTCTCTCTCAATCTCTCACTCATTCCCCCTCTCTCTCTCTCTCTCTCTCTCTCTCTCTCTCTCTCTCTCTCTCTCTCTCTCTCTCTCAATTCAATTCAATTCAATTCACTTGACTTTATTGACATGGTAAGTTCATTATTACTTACATTGCCAAAGTATACATGTAGAAAAAATATTTATATATATATATATATATATATATATATATATATATATATAAATAAATGGTGGGACCAACAGCAATAATAATAGTAGTAGTGGACATGGGATTACCATTAACAACAACTAGTACTACAATATTAATCAGAACAACAATATATTAAAGCAATGGGAGTAGACCAGTGTCAACATGACTGAGAAGACACATGACATGGTATGAAAGACAAAACAAAACAAGATGGGAAATATTATCCACATTACATTGCACTTTTCACTGGCTGTCCCTCAGGTTGTGGCAGGAGGACACATATTTGGCTGCCAAAACTGCACATTTTGGCTTTTCACCCAATAAATATTTGATTTTTTCTTCATCTTTTATAGTTTCAATTTTTTGTATTGAATTATAATTTTGGGAAAGAAATATTCTCTTAGGTCTGAGAATTTGTCACAGTGTAATAGGAAATGCAGCTCTGTCTCTACCTCTCCCCTGGAGCAGAGTGAGCACTCTCTCTCTCTCACTCTTTCTCTCTCTCTCTCTCTCTCTCTCTCTCTCTCTCAATCTCTCACTCATTCCCTCTCTCTCTCTCTCTCTCTCTCTCTCTCTCTCTCTCTCTCTCTCTCTCTCTCTCAATCTCTCACTCATTCCCTCTCTCTCCTCTCTCTCTCTCTCTCTCTCTCTCTCTCTCTCTCTCTCTCTCTCTCTCTCACTCTTTCTCTCTCTTTCCCCCTCTCTCTCTATCTCTCTCTCTCACTCTCTCTCTCTCTAACTCTGCCTCTCTCGTTCTCTCTCTCTCCGTTATTTCATTTGTTCTATCCTAGCAGCATCTCTCCAGTCTGTTTTATTCTCTTCCTCCAGGCCAAGCCGAGGCAATAGCATTAGATAACGATTTTTCTATTTTCAAATGAACTCAAAATGGACTTAGCAGATAGAAACAGGAAAAGCCAGCCTCTGGTACAACTCTATAGATTAATATGAATAAACAACTGTTTGAAAATTGCTACATGACCAAATAGTGAATCCAATAAGCCACCCATCTCGTCAGAGAATAGAGGGAGGGAGGGTTAGATGGAGAGATGGAGGGAGTAGTAGTAGTAGTATTTCCTTGGTCTTGGGAGGAGGGAGTCTGCTCTTTTCTATCCGAAGCGCGACAGCGCTTTCCACCACTAGCGCTTCCCCCTGTGAGGGATGACAGTGTGCATTCTGGGAGATCATCTGCTTCCTCCCCTCAGTCCCCCAGTGAGTCAATAGGCACCATATGACAGCAGCTCACCCATCACCCGGCACCCAGCGCGGCGACTGGGGCTGCTGCTAGAAATTTGCTTAAAGCCCATACCAATTAACTTCAGCCTGTCACGACGGATACGAGCCGGATACGGGCAGCCAATGGGTGAGGGCCCTGTGTGCCTATTTGGCTGGCTGTCAGTCTGCCTCGGTGCGGACACAGAAGAGAAGAAGGGAAAGCTCAGCTGTTCTATGGATGGAAGAGAGAGGGAGAGAAAGAGCAGGAGAGAGAGGGAGAGGGTGAGAGAAAGAGAGAGAGAGACACACACAGAGACAAAGACGAAGAGTAAGAGATAAAGAGAGAGAGAGAGCGAACGACAGAGACAACGAGACCGAAAGAGAGAGTCAAAGAGAGAGATCAGTGGAGGGGAGGAGTGAAAAGGAGGCGTTTCTTCTCTTTTAAAGGGTATAAATCTGCAGCGATTCAGGCCTCTCTCTCTCTCTCTCTTTATCTCTCTCTCTCTCTCTCGGTCGGTCTCGGTCTCCCTCCTTAATGATGATGTCAATCTGTGAAAAGGCTTGGCACACACTGGAGCTGTCAGGGGCCCATCCATCAGACAGGGGTTTGTCAAAGGAGCCGGGCTGCACAGCTCAGAGTAACGAGGCGCGCACAATGACGGCAAGCCCCCATTTGCATAGAAAATGACCCTCTTCTCTTTGGGAAAGTGATAGCAAGGATGAAGGGGTTGGAGGGTGTGTGGGAAAGGGGGGAAGGGGCGGGGGTGAAATAAAGAGAGTGTTTGGCCATTGTGGGTGTTTGTTGTTGAAGTGCCTTGTTGTGAGTCAGTGTGAACGGTTGTTGAAGTGCCTTGTTGTGGAGTCAGTGTGAACGGTTGTTGAAGTGCCTTGTTGGTGAGTCAGTGTGAACGGTTGTTGAAGTGCCTTGTTGTGAGTCAGTGTGAACGGTTGTTGAAGTGCCTTGTTGTGAGTCAGTGTGAACGGTTGTTGAAGTGCCTTGTTGTGAGTCAGTGTGAACGGTTGTTGAAGTGCCTTGTTGTGAGTCAGTGTGAACGGTTGTTGAAGTGCCTTGTTGTGAGTCAGTGTGAATGGCGTGAGTGTTGATTGGGGTAGAAAAGGACA
Source organism: Salmo salar (assembly GCF_965601325.2). Lineage (NCBI taxonomy): Eukaryota > Metazoa > Chordata > Actinopteri > Salmoniformes > Salmonidae > Salmo > Salmo salar. The sequence continues at coordinate 62,514,286 of NC_138292.1, forward strand.
GGTCTTTGATGATTTCTCTCTTTCATTTCAAAGTGGAGATTGAGAACGATAATAGTTTGGATGTTTGTTGCTGTTTCAAAATGTTTATTTGTTTCATCCTCAGCTAATGTGTGGCTACAGCTATCTCTATATATTTAAATTCTACTCAATGAAATCATATAACTTGATTAGGTTGATTCATTTTGTGATAAATCCAAGCCCAGTAGTTTGTGTTCAGAGTGGTTGCCTCACCTCCACGTCCCCAAAACACAGAGGTACCACGAACCATTGGGGCCCAATCCCCTCACGTGCGCTTTGTCCTCTTTCTTTTCTCGCCCAAATGAGACACTGATGAATCCAGTGGGTTTTTCAACATGGTTTTATGAACTACTCAAAGACTACACATTGACTTCATCTGCTAAACAAACACACCCACACACCCACACACACACTGCTACCTCTACAGCTACCGTCCCTCCCACTGTGTGCTGGGAAGACAATGGTTAAAGCTACACATTAACCCAGTCTGTCGTAGTGGCTATTCAGACACAAGTGGCATCTGGTCTGACTGGATTGTCCTTCTCCCTTCAGAGAGGGGACAGTGAGGGGCAGATCACCTGCAGGGAGAGGGCAGAGTACATTACGAAGTGCTGGTCTATAATGAAAGTGTGTGTGGGTTTGGGGGAGGGGGGGTGGTTGTTGAGGTGGTGTGTGTGTGTGTGTGTGTGTGTGTGTGTGTGTGTGTGTGTGTGTGTGTGTGTGTGTGTGTGTGTGTGTGTGTGGGGTGTGTGTGTGTGTGTGTGTGTGTGTGTGTGTGTGTGTGTGTGAGAGAGACAAAAAGAGCGAAAAGGGGGAAAAGGCGGAAAAAGAGGGAGCGGATGTGAATGGGCGCACGTGCACCAACCCTAACTCTGTTTGCCCCTGTGTGGATAGTGGTGGGGGTCCTCCTGTTCCTCCTCCTGAACAGAGCCAGGGGACAGTAAAGGTGTCAGCACCATGATGGAAAGAGTGCTCCACCACGGGACATCAGCAGCTGCCAGCCAGCTTTCCTGCAGCTTGGCCCTGCATGGTCCCCCTGGTCACTCCACACTAGCCAGTGGTCTGGCCAGAGGTAGGACTGGTTAAGATAAAGGACCGTAAGGGCTGGACCCTCTATTGGTCTAGAGGAGTCAAGAGGTTGGAAGTCAGTGTGAGGAAGATCAGATTATAGGTGCTTGAGCGCACGCGCAAAAGAACAGACACACACACTTCTGAAATACAAATGCTGCATACAGCTGTGATGTCAGGCCACCAGGACAATTATCATGGAGGGAAATTAAAAGCCATACCATGGATACTGGTTAACACAGACCAAAACATGAACTCTCCAAATCTTGTGACATGCAATACCCTGAACTATGTCTTGTTATACAGTTTTAACCAAGTTGAGGGCTCCAGCACATGGTTTTATCTACCCCAAACAATGTATTTTGGACTAGAACGTTCACCATCGTCAGCAGTACCTCCTTTACAATAGTCAAATCTAAACAAATGCTAAGTGTGGCTACCTTAACAAACACTCCAACACTACCTCTGCACCAGCAACAATGGCTGGTTCGTAAATACCCTTTAAATCAAGCTTTATTAGCACAAACCTCTGTCCAAATCTCTCTTCAGTTGGATAGTTCAGCTTCCATGAGTCCAGTGGATGAATGTGTGTGTGTGTGTGTGTGTGTGTGTGTGTGTGTGTGTGTGTGTGTGTGTGTGTGTGTGTGTGTGTGTGTGTGTGTGTGTGTGTGTGTGTGTGTGTGTGTGTGTGTGTGTGTGTGCGTGTACGTGCGGATGCATGTTTGAACAGGTAGCATCATTAATCACATGCATACAAGAAAAGACAGTTAAAAGCCTACTAGACAGTACACTTGGCAGACTTCCTTATTACATTGTCATGGACCAATAAGCATCAAGCCCCAATCCCGCTTTCATCCAATCAAACAGCTGGCTTCCCCGGGTCGTTAGGGAGGCGGCGAATCAAAACGCTCCATACTCTGCCCGTTGCCCGGCGCCGCCTAATCTGACCAATGGGAGCACTGCGCTCTTGTAATCCAATTATATAGCAGATAAGCGATTTGTTAGACACTGTGTGTTGGTCTGGCAGCTAGCCAATATGGTGGGTCTGTCTGGTTGGTAATAGCGTGGCTGGGGATAGGAGCAGATAACGAGCACAGGAATAGAGAATGAAAACACACACAAGAACAGGATGATACAACAGGAGGGTGTAATGTACTAGCAGCAATAGCAGGATCAGTACATTTTCATGCAGGGTTTTTCCATTGGTCTTTTGAAGAATGAGTCTCATTGTTGCCATGTTGCATGATGACTATAGCACAGGGACTAATAGGCTGATTATTGGGTTGTAACAGCAGGTTGACCAGCTCATCGTGGGAACACCCCCTGTGTTAATTATGAGAACAGTTGTAGAAGCAAAATGCAGGATTTCTGCATGTTAATTCCACCATAGGCCTGCTGTGAAAATTGGTGGATATATGCATAATATATGGGTAATCAAATCAAACCAATGTTTATAGGTTGCGTTCACAGATTTGCCGATGTCATTGCAGGTGACGCGAAAGGCTTGTGTTTCTCGCTCCAACAGTTCAGTAATACCTAATAATAATAAACAAAATACACACATAATCCAGAAAAATGAAGAAATCAAGAAATATCAGAATGAGCAATATCAAAGAATATAAATATATAACGTATATATATAATGTATACAATGGTGTGTATAGACTGAATGGACAGTGTATGATCAGAAAAGGTGGCTACATCAGTAGTTATATAGGATAGAGCCATAACTAGAATACAGTATATACATATAAAGTGAGTAAAACATTATGTAAACATTATTCAAGTGACCAGTGTTCAATTACTCTATGTATCATGCCTTCGGAAAGTATTCAGACCCCTTGACTTTTCCACATTTTGTTAGGTTACAGATATATTCTAAAATTGGTAAAATCTTTTTTTCCCCTCATCAATCTGCAAACAATACCCTATAATGACAAAGCAAAAACAGGACTTCATCAATTTTTGTTAATTTATACAAAATAAAAACTGAAATATCAAGTATTCAGACCCTTTACTCAGTACTTTGTTGAAGCACCTTTGACAGCGATTACGGTCTCGAGTCTTCTTGGGTATGACGCTACAAGCTTGGCACACCTGTATTTGGGGAATTTCTCCCATTCTTCTCTGCAGACCCTCTCAAGCTCTGTCAGGTTGGATGGGGAGTGTTGCTACACAGCTATTTTCAGGTCTCTCCAGAGATGTTAGATCGGGTTCAAGTCCAGGCTCTATCTGAGCCACTCAAGGACATTCAGAGACTTGTCCCGAAGCCACTCCTGCCTTTTCTTGGCTGTGTACTTAGGGTTGTTGTCCTGTTGGAAGGTGAACCTTCACCCCAGTTGTCACGACTTCTACCGAAGTCGGTTCCTCTCCTTGTTCGGGCGGCGTTCGGCGGTTGACGTCACCGGTCTTCTAGCCATCGCCGATCCACCTTTCATTTTCCATTTGTTTTGTCTTGTTTTCCCACATACCTGGTTTCCCACACACCTGGTTTACATTTCCCTCATTACTTGTCGTGTGTTTAACCCTCTGTTCCCCCCATGTCTGTGTGTGAAATTGTTTGTTGTAAGTGCTTGTGCACATTTTGACTGGTGCGCGACGGGTTTTGTATCCATATTTTGTATTTCTGGATGCCGTTGGTTTTGATAATTAAACTGCTCTGGTTATCACCCAGTTCTGCTCTCCTGCGTCTGACTTCCCTGCCACCAGTTACGCACCCCTTACACCAGTCTGAAGTCCTGTGAGCGCTGGAGCAGGTTTTCATCAAGTATCTCTCTGTACTTTGCTCCGTTCATCTTTCCCTCAATCCTGACTAGTCTCTCAGTCCCTGCCGCTGAAAAGCATCCTCACAGCATGATGCTGCCACCATCATGCTTCACCGTAGGGATGGTGCCAGGTTTCCTCCAAACTTGACGCTTGACATTTAGGCCAAAGAGCTCAATCTTGGGTTCATCAGACCAGATAATATTGTTTCTCGTGGTCTGAGTCTTTAGGTGCCTTTTGGCAAACTCCAAGCAGGCTGTCATGTGCCTTTTACTGAGGAGTGGCCACTCTACCATAAAGGCCTGATTGGTGGAGTGCTGCAGAGATGGTTGTCCTTCTGGAAAGTTCTCCCATCTCCACAGAGGAACTCTAGAGCTCTGTCAGAGTGACCATCGGGTTCTTGGTCACCTCCCTGACCAAGGCCTTTGTCCCCCAATTGCTCAGTTTGGCCAGGCGGCCAGCTCTAGGAAGAGTCTTTGTGGTTCAAAACTTCTTCCATTTAAGATTGATGGAGATCACTGTGTTCTTAGGAACCTTCAATGCTGCAGACATGTTTTGGTAAACTTCCCCAGATCTGTTCCTCAACACAATCCTGTCTCTGAGCTTTACCTTCGATAGACAGGTGTGTGCCTTTCCAAATCATGTCCAATCAATTGAATTTACCGCAGGTGGACTCCAATCAAGTTGTAGAAACATTTCAAGGATGCGCAACGGAACAGGATGCACCTGAGCTCAATTTCTAGTCTAATAGCAACGGGTCTGAATACTTACGTAAATAAGGTATTTCTGTTTTTTAATTTTTATACATTTGCAAAAAAAACTAAAAACCTGTTTTTGCTTTTTCATTATGGGGTATTGTGTGTAGATTGCAGAGGATTTTTTTTTTTTAATACATTTTAGAATAAGGCTGTAACGTAACAAAATGTGGAAAAAGTCAAGGGGTCTGAATACTTTCCGAAGGCACTGTACATAGGGCAGCAGTCTCTAAGATGCAGGGTAGAGTGCCAGGTGGTGCCGGGTAGAACAGTGACTAAGGCTAGTGGTGACTTTAACAGTGTAATGGCCTGGAGATAGAAGCTGTTTTTCAGTGTGTCGGTCCCAGCTTTAATACACCTGTACTATCTTCACCTTCTAGATGGTAGCAGGGTAAACTGTCCGTGGCTCGGGTGGCTGAGGTCTTGGATGATCTTCTTGGGCTTCTTGTGACACCGAGGGCTGTAGATGTCCTGGAGGGCAGGCAGTGTGCCCCAGTGATGCGTTGGGCTGACCACACCACCCTCTGGGGAACCCTGCAGTTGCGGACGGTGCAATTTCCTTACCAGGCGGTGATACAGCCCGACAGGATGCCCTCAGTGGTGCATCTGTAGAAGTACGTGAGGGTCTAATATGTCATAGACAACTAGCTATATGCCTAGTGTACATTGCAAGGTTTGAGAGGAAGCAAAGTGTCCAATCAACTGGTCAGAATGGAATGAGCAGGAGGGGTAGATAGGATAATGATGTGTTAGCTCTGTAGCTACATCACTCTGTCCTGTTGGAATGAAGGACAGTCTGTTTAGAGACAGACAACATATCCCACTTGTAAACATAAAGAGACATACTGTAGGCTGCTATTTACCTAAGCGCAAGTGTACAGACATGCAAACTGATTCTGCATTCGGAGACTAGGCCACTTCCCATTTCCCTCAGATGTGGCAGTGTGTGAACACCTTGTTCTTGACACGATAGGACTTAATCATATCCTCTTCTCTCTTCGGAGAAGCACTGAACTGAACATAATTAGATGCTACATCACCTCTGAAAGGGGTGTGTGTGTGTGTTCGCATACTAGTGCATGTCTGCGTGAGTGCGTGTGTGTGTGTGTGTGTGTGTGTGTGTGTGTGTGTGTGTGTGTGTGTGTGTGTGTGTGTGTGTGTGTGTGTGTGTGTGTGTGTGTGTGTGTGTGTGTGTGTGTGTGCATAGCAAATCTTATTAAGAACACTTTCCTTCAAATCCACCCTGTTTCCCTCCACTCACTCTCCACCACCGCTCTCTGAAAAAAGCCCCTCCGAGACGCCTTCCCAGCAGCCTCTGTAACTAATGACAGCCCTGGACAGATCTGACAGTGAGCTGTGTCTGTATATTGTGCTTAATATCATCATAATAATGAGAGCAAATTAGAACAATCAATTTCCACGGACTGATGCTTGATTGGACGAGAAGGGGGAAGTGACAAGGGGTGATCCATCATTCCACGGACCAGTCACATTAAGGGGAGCGCCGGGGAGTGTGGTGGGGGCAGGTGGGCTGGGCTGGTGGCCAGTAACAGCCAATAGGGACGAGGCTGAGGAGAGCAAGGAGGGCAGGGCTAGGAATTAGACGCAGTGTTCTAGAAGCAAGCGTTAATTCAGCTGTGGTATGGACTGGACAGTGTGTGCGTGTGCATTATTTTTTACAGTATATACTTTGCTCTCCATGACAAAAGTCCTTTTAAATGACAATAACGTTGTGTAAACACAATAAATTACTTTACTTCCAGCCAGCAACAAAACTACCATCACTCTATATTTTAACACACATCACCAATGACCTTGCTCTCACCTCTGACCTTAGAACCACCTCCAATTCAAAACAACACATTCTGAAAACCATGACATTGAGTTTAACTTTCAAATCCCAAACAAAGCAGATGTGGCATTTCGTCAACTACTTCTCTATTTTTCTCTGTTGAGAGACTCAGTCAGTCGCTTGACAGCACGTCTCCATTGCGGCACCAGTCGGTGGTTCCCCGGCCCGTCTGCAGGGGCTGTGTGTACAGATGGAAGCAGCAGCCTAGGGGTTAGAGAGACAGGGAGCAGCACCATTTCATTTCCCATCATCTGATCTACCATAATGCTCCATTACACCAGGCCGTGTGACAATACCTCACAGTGAACTGTCACCAGACCTTTGCTTGAAAATGGTTGTAGAAAACATGCCTGTGCGTGGCTGAATATAACATTTGAGGTAGTTCTCTGAAGATGTTTACAGGAGGGAGAAGTTCACCTTACCTAAAGATATGATTTAAAGGGGCAATCTGGGACTTAAAACAACAACAAAGCGTTCTCCCGCCACTTTTGGGGGGTAACAGCTAAGAATTTGTGCACACAACACCTCAAATGGTTGTAGCCTACCAGATTAGAAGTGCAGTTGATGGAAGTTTAACAGAGCAACCAATATTGAATATGTAGTCTAGAGCAGTGGAGTGGGCCCTGTTCAAAAGTATTGCGCTACATAGGGAATAGGGTGGCGTTTGGGACACTGCCCTAGTCATGATGAAGGTTGTGTCTGATCTTGCCTGTTTGACTACCCAAACGTAAAATATGATGTATATTGTGACTTGTCAGGGCTGAAAAATATGATAACACCATGATGCACCATAACCAAAGACAGGAAACATGTTCAAGCATATTTATTCATATAATTTACATACATTTGAAAACAAAACGACAACGGACTTTTTACTCAACCCTCTACAATATACAATAGATGTTGCAGCAATAGTTAAAGACACATTAAAATATTTGAAATGTGAATACAATGATTCTAAACAAGACTATACAGCTACTTTGATTGCTCCGAGCGCATGTACAGCGGCTTGCGAAAGTATTCACCCCCCTTGGCATTTTTCCTATTTTGTTACCTTACAACTTGGAATTAAAATTGATTTTGGGGGGTTGTATGATTTGATTTACACAACATGCCTACCAAAATATTTTTTATTGTGAAACAATAACTTGAACGTGCATAACTATTCACCCCCCCCCCCCCCCCCCCAAAGTCAATACTTTGTAGCGCCACCTTTTGCAGCAATTACAGCTGCAAGTCTCTAGGGGTATGTCTCTATAAGCTTGGCACATCTAGCCACTGGGATTTTTGCCCATTCTTCAAGGCAAAACTGCTCCAGCTCTTTCAAGTTGGATGGGTTCCGCTGGTGTACAGCAATCTTTAAGTCATACCACAGATTTCACTCTCAAATCTCTGGAAGACTGAAACAGGTTTCCCTCAAGAAGTTCCTTGTATTTAGCGCCATCCATCATTCCTTCAATTCTGACCAGTTTCCCAGTCCCTGCTGATGAAAAACATCCCCACAGCATGACGCTGCCACCACCATGCTTCACTGTAGGGATGGTGTTCTCGGGGTGATGAGAGATGTTGGGTTTGCGCCAGACATAGCATTTTCCTAGACAGCCCAAAAGCTCAATTTTAGTCTCATCTGACCAGAGTACCTTCTTCCATGTTTGAGGAGTCTCCCACATGCCTTTTGGCAAACACCATTTTTGTCTTTAAGCAATGGCTTTTTTTCTGGTCATTCTTCCGTAAAGCCCAGCTCTGTGGAGTGTACGGCTTAAAGTGGTCCTATGGACAGATACTACAATCTCTCCGCTGTGGAGCTTTGCAGCTCCTTCAGGGTTATCTTTGGTCTCTTTGTTGCCTCTCTGATTAATGCCCTCCTTGCCTGGTCTGTGAGTTCTTGTGGGCGGCCCTGTCTTGGCAGGTTTGTTGTGGTGCCATATTCTTTCAATTGTTTAATAATGGATTTAATGGTGCTCTGTGGGATGTTCAAAGTTTCAGATATTTTTTTATAACCCAACCCTGATCTCTACTTCTCCACAACTTTGTCCCTGACCTGTTTGGAGAGCTCCTTGGTCTTCATAGTGCCGCTTACTTGGCGGTGCCCCTTGCTTAGTGGTGTTGCAGACTCTGGGGCCTTTCAGAACAGGTGTATATATACTGAGATCATGTGACAGATTATGTGACACTTAGATTGCACACAGGTGAACTTAGTAACAAGTAATTGTGTGACTTCTGAAGGTCATGGGTTGCACCAGATCTTATTTAGGGGCTTCATAGGAAAGGGGGTGAATACATATGCACACACCACCTTTCGTATTTATTTATTTTTTGGTAATTTTTGAAACATGTAATTTTTTTCATTTCACTTCACCAATTTGGACTATTTTGTGTATGTCCATTCCATGAAGTCCAAATAAAAATTAATGTAAATTACAGGTTGTAACGCAACAAAATAGGAAAAATGCCAAGGGGGTTGAATACTTTCGCAAGGCACAGTATAAATATATACAGTACCAGTCAAAAGTTTGGACACACCTATATTCCACAAATTAACTTAAGGCACACCTGTTAAATTAAATGCATTCCAGGTGACTACCTCATGAGGCTGGTTGAGAGAATGCCTAGAGTGTGCAAAGCTGTCATCAAAGCAAAGGGTATTTAACACTTTTTTGGTTACTACATGATTCCATGTGTTATTTCACAGTTTTGATGTCTTCACTATTATTCTAGGTACAATATAACGTATGATAGACACTGAGTGTACAAAACATTAAGGACACCTGCTCTTTCCATGACATAGACTGACCTGGTAAATAGTAGCAGGTGCCAGGCGAGTATGGTAGTAGGTGCCAGGTGCCCCGGTTTGAGTGTGTCAAGAACTGCAACGCTGCTATTTTTTTTAACACTCAACAGTTTCCTGTGTGCATCAACAATGGTCCACCACCCAAAGGACATCCAGACAACTTGACACAACTGTGGGAAGCATTAGATCAACATGGGCCAGCATCCATGTGGAACGCTTTCGACACCTTGTAGAGTCCTTGCCCCCACGAATTGAGGCTTGTTGAGATGGCAAAAGAGGGTGCAACTCAATATTAGGAAGGTGTTCCTAATGTTTTGTACACTCAGTGTATACTGTATATATCCTCCTACACACTTTCTTGTGCAGATCTGTTTAACATGTACGATATATAAAACATCCTGCCTCGGAATATGGAATACCTACTACAGTAGCCACATTTACAAACTCTTTCGCAAAAGAGAGAAGAACAAAACAAACAAGCAAGCTCAAGTTATTGGTTCTCTCTTCAGCTAAGCAAGGTAAACATGAGCAAACAGTAACACTTGGAGCACCTTGTTATGAAGCCTTATAAGGGATCATAGCACCATAATGTGCTATGAATATGTTAAGGCATTAACACCTGATAATGTTTCTAAAACTATACCATTCACATGATGTGGACTGGCCTCATTTTCTGTCAAAACCAGTGATCAGTAAAAGGGTAAATTCAGATACTGCATTCATAGGATACTGTTGCTGTGTCAATAAATAAATACATTCGCTCTATACTGTACATTGTAGGAAAGGTTTTCAGCCAGATTGAGAAAAGACTGTCAGCGTGATTCCCGGAAAGAGAGGCACATATAAACGGAGAGGAGAGTGAAGTCTAATGGTTGTAGATGTGCTGACTTCCAAACAATACATAGAGTCAATGTAGGTTACTGTACAACTGGTAACATTAAAATGTTACATTTTAGAACGGTATGGAGATAACATTTGACAGAAATCTTTCATTTACATAGATATGGACATAAACGTAGACGCCATTGAGAAAATGTTAAACACCAGACATCTCATAGAGCTCTTACATAAGGGGTTTTGTAGTGGTAGACTGACACAGGTGTCTGTAAACCATGAACACAGATTCAGAAGAACGAAATTAAATACTGAATAATAAAGGAAAATCATCTATTTTGATTCGCTTTTCCCTGCCCAGTTAGTGCAGACAAAGTCCACCAATTCCACCACATTGCTTTCACCTATTCTGTCCCACTGGGCAAAAACTGGTTGAGTCAACGTTGTTTCCACATCATTTTAACAAATAAATTCAGTGTGATGACGTTGAATCAATGTGGGAAACTAATTGGATTTGCAAGAAGGGAATTTTGGCTTTTTTTTCAACTAACTTTTAACCTAAAGCCAATGGCATGGTGATATTTTATGTTGATTTCACATTGACTTCATGTTAGTGGACAACTCAACCAAATGGAAATCAAAAATAGATGTTTAACTGACGTTTGTGCCCAATGGGGTGTTTTCAGATCAGTGCAGATGAAGAGGGGAGACACCTTAAGACTACTGACATCTCTATCGCTCTCTCCCTTTCCCTACTTCTTCTCTATCACTTCGTACTCCAGGTCGACGGCACCATAGCCGTTCGTCTTGGCTAGTTTGAGGTTTTTAGCGATGCCCAGCTCGCTGCTCTCCTCCTCCAGCATGCCGTTCCTGGCCGCAAACATCTGGCTGATCTCCACAAATGTCTTGTTCTTGGTCTCGGGGACGATGAAGAAGACGTAGGCCGCCACTGCCATGCACACGCCGAAGAACACCAGATAGCAGTAGGCCCCTGCTGACATCTGGGGGGTGGAAAGAGTTGTTGGTTGAATGAATTGAATTGATTAGAGGGAACAGTAACAGAACACAATGCGAATTGGATCTTCACACGATGGCACTTATTTAATACAGCACAACACTGTTCTGCTACTATACTACTACAGATGAGTTTGAGGGAATAGGGAGCTGTCGCGAAAAAGGCACGACTAAAATGCCAACATGCAGCGGTAAAACGTGTGTACAGGTGTAATTATAGGCCAGTAGTTCTGACCTGTAGGAAGGGGAAGACAAAGCCGATGGTGAAGTTGGACAGCCAGTTGAGGCATCCAGCCACGGTGTAGGCAGCCGGACGATGGGACTGTTTAAACAGCTCTGCTGTAATCAGGAAGGGTACTCCAGCTACACAGGGACAGAGCAGAGACACACAGACAATGAGACACATTGGCTGCATTTAGACAGGCAACCCAACTCTGATCATTTTTCCACTAACTGGTCTTTTGACCAAGCAGATCAACTCGTGAAAAATATCTGATGTGATAAGATCTGATTGGTCAAAAGAACAATTAGTGAAACAAATATCAGAATGTGTGAACATAGCCATAGTCTACAAAAATATACTTTTCAAGCCATGATAGAATCACATCATTGGCTACTAGTTATAGTCACATGTGAAGTTGGGCAAACTATCAAACCACTGATATTGATAACAGCAAGACATTAGAGTAAAGATGGTACATTGAGGATTGAAACCACCATTATATTCCATCGGTGTAAGACAGATGATCTTAATTTGATCCGTATTGTCACAGCCAAATAATCCTGCAGCAACAGGATTTTAACATTTAGTCCATTATATTGCCTGATTGGTGGTTAGGCTATTAGCTGGCCAAAAGTAGGCTACCAGAAAAGTACAATATTGTTAATATAACCATGTGTTAGTGTGGGTTTTCTGTGAACTTATGTAAGTCACGAAGCTCATCTGAAAATTCTCTGCAACAAAAGAGTGATCAAATTAAGGTTCTACATCTGTATCTCAAAACGTTAACTCTATAATATGTAGAATCTATAGACGGTTTCATTGCTCCTAATATCTAATTCATCATGGTTAGAAATGAGAGATATTATGAATGAGGAATAATACATTAGAAAAAGCCTAATGAACGTGTCAAGTTAAGTCCTCATTATTTGAGCATGATAATGACATGGGGAGAAGGCTTGATAATAGTCAATAAGTAGGGCTCTGCAATTTGTCTACATCTGCAGTACTAAGTATGAGCTCCTTCACATTGTTTATGGAAGTTTGTCTCAAGGAGGCATATTCATCACACACACACCAAAATATTCATTATGAACAATGAGCCATTGAAAATCTAATTGCGGCAAACAGAAAATCCTCATCTGAGCTTGATGTATGGATTTTGCCTGCTTGACGGATTACATTATGTAAACTAGTGTTGGTCTAATTCATCATGCTTATAGCCACCATCAACATTCTAATAAACTGTTGCGTTCATCCGACGAGCCCCAAACAAATGGGTGTAAGAATGGATGTTCCTGTTACCGTGGCAATTATGATTTCCTCATTTAGTGGATTAATGAAATGCAATAGAGTAGGTATTTTTGTTGGGTAAACAGTGGGGGGAGTTTTGGCTGCCTTTCCTAGAGCACTTCTATATTCCACCACCAGAGAGCAGTGTTTCCTAGTTAGAAAATATCAGGCTGTGTCTATTGGAAAAAGTGGAACGTTCAAAGTGCTATAGGTATCCTAGAGGTTAAGAGTATTGGGTCAGTAACTGTAATGTTGCTGGTTCGAATCCCTGAGCCAACTTGGTGAAAAGTCTGTTGATGTGTCCTTGAGAAAGACACTTAACCATAGTTTCTCTGGATCACAGCATCTGCTAAATAACTTTCATGTACTTCTTAGAGTAGCATTATAGCCCCTTGTGCTAAAAGAGGAAGTACCCACTCTTCTATTGAGAGAGATATACATCCTGAGTATAGAACCTTGTTTTGAAGGAGAGAAACAGAGACCGAGATAAACAAACAAGCAGACCACCAGGGTAGATGTCTTACCTGGTCCTATACAGAAGCCAGCGATGATCCCCACCACGCAGGCAACACTGATGTAGTGGGACTTAATGGGCAGCGAATGGAAGCATAGGACAGTCATTATCAGAGACCATAGGACAGTCATTACATTACAAATAATACTGACTGGTTACTGATTATACTCATTAAAGAGACAGTCAAAGACACGGAGACAGTAAATATCAACAAAGAGAATGAAGATTGCATTGTTCTTCTATAAACTGACCTGAAATCAGATTCTCTTCACAGAAAATGCAGAATTCCAGGTCTGGTGAACTGATCCTAGACCTGTGTCTATAGAGGAAGATTCATGGGTAGATGAACATACCTGGAACATGAGGGAGAGTGTGATCCCTGCACAGCAAATTCCCATGAAGGTGAATCCACCAATCATCAGAGGTCTTCTGCCCAGCCGTTCAATGGTGAAGCACTGGAGGCGGGACAAAGGAGAACAAGTTATATCTATTGGCCAACGACTTAACATGTCAATGTTATGCTTCTGCATGGGAAAAATGGCCAACTGCTACCCAGAGACTGTTTCTTGAAATAGCTCAGCACCCAGTAGTATGTCCACTGACCTATAAGTCTCTTTAGAAACTGTAGTCATGGGATGCATCCCAAATGACACCCCATTTCCTTTATAGTGCACTACTTTTGACCAGGGCCCAAAGGGGGATGTATAGGGAATAGTGTGCCATTTGGGACAGACATGGTCTAAACCAGAGCTGTACTGTATAGAATGTATACATCATTTACTGTATATAATATAGCAGTGGTTTGACTATAGTATCTCAGTGGATATATGCTTAACAGTTCCTGAGGGCCTTATAGCTAAGGTACAGGCTTGTCCAAAAGGAGTGTGGAAGTGAGTATTACCACCAGACAATAATAACACCTCCGACTAGAGTAGGCTAGCTAATGTTAGCCTGGTTAAACCAGACTGAATGCTTCACTCACCTATGAGAGCAGTTTTCAGTCTGGTGAACCAGGCTAAGCTAGCATGCTCAGCTGTTGTGCTCACAGTAATCCAATGACAGCTTGCTTACCCCTACGCATCCAGCGATAACTTCGATGGCTCCGGTTCCAACCGTGGTGTACTGGATCTGAGGGACTGGGATACCTGCATTCTCAAAGATGGTGTTGGTATAGAACCAGATCTGAAGAGAGAGAGAGAGAGCTGTAGATCAGTAGCTGAACTGAGTAGTGAACATGTACATTGTTGAATAAACATACTGTAGGACTACATATTTGTTGCATTGTTCTTTGAATACTCCATTGTTCTGGGCTGTACAGCGCTTACCTCATCGACAGCAACATTAGTAACTGAGTGTACATATTAAAACATGACCGTCTGTTTTAACCTGGCTAAACAAATGTGCAACGTTCAGCTAATGGTCATTCTGAAGCTTTTATTATTCATGGGTGATTCATCATAATTGCTGTCATGACCATCCTAAATCCCATCTGTCAAATCAGATATATTTAATCAATACTGTGGTCCAGCATGTCAACGTTGTCTTATAGTATTCCCAGTGAAATGAATGAATGTCATTATCTCATTCGTCATACTTCACTACAACACACATCCTCTAATACAGACAAGATCAGGAAAAGTAGATGAAATGCAGTTGGTTTCAGTAACCATTCATACACATACATGGATTTTCCCACCCACTCATGGAAATATATGTTACATCCACACACTGGTATTTGCCCGTCCCTGTGTAGAATTCTGATTGGACTTCTAGAATCTAGTATTACCAAGCAGGAAATGGGTTGCAAAGACCTCCTCGGAATTTAAAAAGGTGGACATTGGGGTTCTTTGACATCCCGTTAGAGCTGTTGTGCTCCGTGTCTGGAACAGCTGCGACAGTAGAAAGCAGCATAGCGTGGCCGTGCTGTGAAATGGGGACCAGCATGAGACCATGTACACCAGTGCTTATCCACATGGTGCTGAAGGGCCAAGGGCCCATGTCACGAGGACCAGTGTGTGTGTGTGTGTGTATTGTACAGTAATAAGGACCAGTGTGTGTGTGTCGTGTGTGTATTGTACAGTAATGAGGACCAGTGTGTGTGTGTGTGTCTAGGGTGTATTGTACAGTAATGAGGACCAGTGTGTGTGTCTAGGGTGTATTGTACAGTAATGAGGACCAGTGTGTGTGTCTAGGGTGTATTGTACAGTAATGAGGACCAGTGTGTGTGTCTAGGGTGTATTGTACAGTAATGAGGACCAGTGTGTGTGTCTAGGGTGTATTGTACAGTAATGAGGACCAGTGTGTGTGTCTAGGGTGTATTGTACAGTAATGAGGACCAGTGTGTGTGTGTCGTGTGTGTATTGTACAGTAATAAGGACCAGTGTGTGTGTGTCGTGTGTGTATTGTACAGTAATAAGGACCAGTGTGTGTGTCGTGTGTGTATTGTACAGTAATAAGGACCAGTGTGTGTGTCGTGTGTGTATTGTACAGTAATGAGGACCAGTGTGTGTTTGTCTAGGGTGTATTGTACAGTAATGAGGACCAGTGTGTGTGTCTAGGGTGTATTGTACAGTAATGAGGACCAGTGTGTGTGTGTCTAGGGTGTATTGTACAGTAATGAGGACCAGTGTGTGTGTGTCTAGGGTGTATTGTACAGTAATGAGGACCAGTGTGTGTGTGTCTAGGGTGGATTGTACAGTAATGAGGACCAGTGTGTGTGTGTCTAGGGTGGATTGTACAGTAATGAGGACCAGTGTGTGTGTGTCTAGGGTGGATTGTACAGTAATGAGGACCAGTGTGTGTGTGTCTAGGGTGTATTGTACAGGAATGAGGACCAGTGTGTGTGTGTCTAGGGTGTATTGTACAGTAATGAGGACCAGTGTGTGTGTGTCTAGGGTGTATTGTACAGTAATGAGGACCAGTGTGTGTGTCTAGGGTGTATTGTACAGTAATGAGGACCAGTGTGTGTGTCTAGGGTGTATTGTACAGTAATGAGGACCTGTGTGTCTAGGGTGTATTGTACAGTAATGAGGCGTGCCCCTGCTTTGTCACTCAGCACCAGTGGTTCTAAGTGAGGCTGTAATATACTGCTCAAAAAAATAAAGGGAACACTTAAACAACACATCCTAGATCTGAATGAAAGAAATAATCTTGTTAAATACTTTTTTCTTTACATAGTTGAATGTGCTGACAACAAAATCACACAAAAATAATCAATGGAAATCCAATTTATCAACCCATGGAGGTCTGGATTTGGAGTCACACTCAAAATTAAAGTGGAAAACCACACTACAGGCTGATCCAACTTTGATGTAATGTCCTTAAAACAAGTCAAAATGAGGCTCAGTAGTGTGTGTGGCCTCCACGTGCCTGTATGACCTCCTTACAATGCCTGGGCATGCTCCTGATGAGGTGGCGGATGGTCTCCTGAGGGATCTCCTCCCAGACCTGGACTAAAGCATCCGCCAACACCTGGACTGTCTGTGGTGCAACGTGACGTTGGTGGATGGAGCAAGACATGATGTCCCAGATGTGCTCAATTGGATTCAGGTCTGGGGAACGGGCGGGCCAGTCCATAGCATCAATGCCTTCCTCTTGCAGGAACTGCTGACACACTCCAGCCACATGATGTCTAGCATTGTCTTGCATTAGGAGGAACCCAGGGCCAACCGCACCAGCATATGGTCTCACAAGGGGTCTGAGGATCTCATCTCGGTACCTAATGGCAGTCAGGCTACCTCTGGCGAGCACATGGAGGGCTGTGCGGCCCCCCAAAGAAATGACTGACCCACCTCCAAACCGGTCATGCTGGAGGATGTTGCAGGCAGCAGAACGTTCTCCACGGCGTCTCCAGACTCTGTCACGTCTGTCACGTGCTCAGTGTGAACCTGCTTTCATCTGTGAAGAGCACAGGGCGCCAGTGGCGAATTTGCCAATCTTGGTGTTCTCTGGCAAATGCCAAACATCCTGCACGGTGTTGGCCTGTAAGCACAACCCCCACCTGTGGAGGTCGGGCCCTCATACCACCCTCATGGAGTCTGTTTCTGACCGTTTGAGCAGACACATGCACATTTGTGGCCTGCTGGAGGTCATTTTGCAGGGCTCTGGCAGTGCTTCTCCTGCTCCTCCTTGCACAAAGGCGGAGGTAACGGTCCTGCTGCTGGGTTGTTGCCCTCCTACGGCCTCCTCCACGTCTCCTGATGTACTGGCCTGTCTCCTGGTAGCGCCTCCATGCTCTGGACACTACGCTGACAGACACCTTCTTGCCACAGCTCGCATTGATGTGCCATCCTGGATGAGCTGCACTACCTTAGCCACTTGTGTGGGTTGTAGACTCCGTCTCATGCTACCACTAGAGTGAAAGCACCGCCAGCATTCAAAAGTGACCAAAACATCAGCCAGGAAGCATAGGAACTGAGAAGTGGTCTGTGGTCCCCACCTGCAGAACCATTCCTTTATTGGGGGTGTCTTGCTAATTGCCTATAATTTCCACCTGTTGTCTATTACATTTGCACAACAGCATGTGAAATTTATTGTCAATCAGAGTTGCTTCCTAAGTGGACAGTTTGATTTCACAGAAGTGTGATTGACTTGGAGTTACACTGTGTTGTTTAAGTGTTCCCTTTATTTTTTTGAGCAGTGTATATAGTGGTGGTGATAGGGGCATATGGTGTATCCACACACACAGGGACACACTCTCTCCTGCATGTATGCATGAATGTATGGACAAACACACACAGACCCACCGCGTCGATACCAGACAGCTGCATGCCGATATTGACCACCACTATAGTGATGACCTGCCATCGGACGCTCCGGTCCTTCAGCAGACCGATGACCGAGACGGTCTGGACCGAGGACATGGACCGCTGTTCCTCCTGCATCTCATCGATCTCTGCCTGGATGTTCACTTTGGACCGGTACCACTTCAGAGCTGGGGAGAGAATTTCACTTTACTAGACTTGCTCCCTCACGACGCCAGGACAGCGGAGTCAACCACCACCTTCCGGAGACACCTGAAACCCCACCTCTTTAAGGAATACCTGGGATAGGATTAAGTAATCCTTCTAACCCCCCCCTTAAAAGATTTAGATGCACTATTGTAAAGTGGTTGTTCCACTGGATATCATAAGGTGACTGCACCAATTTGTAAGTCGCTCTGGATAAGAGCGTCTGCTAAATGACTTAAATGTAAATGAGTACAGCACAGCTAGGGTTGTATACAGTATGGACAGTATTGAAATACCAGTCTTTGTTGTATTGGTCTGTGGTTACAGCTTTCCCCCAAAAAACGAACAAACAGAAAATCTGCATCTCTTCATATAATACTCCTTACAATAGCAATTCAGGTCTTTTACAGTCTACTCTACGTGCCAAGCAAAGAAAAAACGATCAACTATATCCTCCTAATGGACGGAGCCTCCTCACCTGTGATGGTGGCGTGGACATTCCTCTTCTCTATTAGCAGGTACCGCGGGCTCTCTGGGAACCATGGCAACAGCATCAGCTGGAACATGGTGGGGATCACCACCAGAGACAGGAAGAGGGGCCAGTGCTCTTCCTGTTGAGGGGTTAGAGGCCAAAGGATATAGGGTCAGCAAGATGTCAATATGAGTTCCTTAAAAAAAAGATAAACGTTTGAAGGTAGGAACTCTGGAATAAAAAGCAGCCAAATAGTCTGCTGAATGGAGACCGTAAAAAATGAGTCTACCACGTGGGTCGATACTATTGACTGATCTGATTACTGTAGAACTGGGACACACTGCACATTTATTCAGATCACATTCCTTGATAGTTCTGCCTTGAGAGGAGGATATCATTTCTCCAAAGAAAAGTCTGGAATAAAATGAATGTCACATACTCTTCTCTCATTGCAGAGTACTTTTAATATACCTCCAATGTTTAGGCCTCACCAGCACGTCACAGGGTGAGTTTATTCTGTTAAACTCTGAGCAGTTGATTTGGGCCCGGTACAGGGCCCGGAAAGTTGGGGGGGGGGTACTACCCCCCACATTCTTTAAATAAATAGGTCAGAAAATAGTGTGACATCATTTGAAAGACATAGCCATTGTCTTTTTGGAAATTGAACTAAAATCTTACTGCTGGCAATGTCATAAGAATCTCTCCCCCCCACCACCGCCCCCCATAAAGGCCATATATCATGGACATATTCAAAGAGTATGCAATCTAGGTCAAGTCACCAAAAGTGCAAACATTTAGTATGCATGGAAAGGATGGTCAATATAAAGCAATGAATTTCTTTCTCTATCCACATTACCTTGTATGCATCCTCCACATGCATCCTTAAACTCTCTCATTTACAATAGGAATAGTGAATGGGAAAATAATTTAGAAGTTTCTTCACTTGTTTGTGTCTTATTTTTGATTGCTAGGTTAATTTTAAGATGTCAGATTTGAAAATCCGTTCAGCCATTTTGGAACAGTGACTCACTACCCTAACCAGACGCAACTGGTTTCATGTGGCCATGAGACATCATGTGTTCTCGTATCTAGTGCACGAACTAGGAATCAGACAGGGGATATATTTACATCAATGGATAGGTAGAGACTTCATTTTTCTCTTCATATGCATATAATTCCTGTAATACGAAAAAGGAAGGCATGGAACTTTGCACAAGCCCTACGCTTTTAAAATGGCTGTGTTCCTATGGAAATGTGTGCATGTTTGGTGTGCATGTAATGGTGTGCATGAGTGCCACCATTATTTAAAATATATACATCTTTTTTGGGAACAGTAATTGGTGACATTTTATTTCAAGCCTTTCATGTCTTATTCCCCATCCCCCCCCTCCTTGAAGAAAAAAAACGAAGAAAAAAAAACTGCTGCATCTCGGGCTCGGTTTCATTTTTTTCACCTTTATCAGAATCCCACAGTTTTTAGCATGTGTTTATAGGATTTATAGTTTGGAAACCGAAATGTACTTAATGAGGGTAGTATACAATATTATGCAAGGTTTAGAAAATGCCACCAGAGGGCGTCAGAGTTTAAGAGGTTACATTTCGTTTGTCTTTACCTCACCAAAAGTTCTTTATCTATTTACGCCAAAGAAAAGACCAACAAAGATTAACTATGAACTCGGATGTTAAGGATAAGATTTTACTGCACCTTTCCCAGTAGTTCATGTAGACCCAGGATCTGAGCGATGAAGACTCCTAGACAGATAAAGATGCTAGGCACGAGGCCCAGGAAGCCTCGCAGGTTCTTAGGTGCTATCTCCCCCAGGTACATTGGCACCACACTCAGAGAGATACCTGGAGGGAGGGGGGATATGGACATTACACAGATCAGGTTCAGTATTAGCAGTTACCCTTACAGCTAGCATTGTTGCTGATAAGAGCTGAATGTGTTGTAGAGCAACAGAAAGAAGCCCTGATTCATTCAGATAAGTAAAACCCAACACACAGAAATGCATATATCAAATGTATTCATTTAAAGCCCTTTTTACATCAGCGAAAACCCAGCCTAAAACTCCAAACAGCAAGCAATGCAGATGTAGAAGCACGGTGGCTAGGAAAAACTCCCTAGAAAGGCAGGAACCTAGGAAGAAACCTAGAGAGGAATCAGGCTCTGAGGGGTGGCCAGTCTTCTGGCTGTGCCGGATGGAGATAAGAGTACATGGTCATTAAGGCTAGGGTCAAATAATAATCACAGTGGTTATAGAGGGTGCAACAGGTCTGCACCTCAGGAGTAAATGTCAGTTGGCTGTTCATAGCCGAGCATTCAGAGGTTGAGACAGCAGGTGCGGTAGAGAGAGGGAGATGCCTATCCGTACTTGCGTCAGGTGTCAAGTTCCGTACAGTATGTGTTATGAATGCCTTATGATTACCCCCTCAAATAGTGTTTCCTAATCCTTACTCAACATGTTAAAAACGGTCGGACATAATGGTATTATTCTCTGTTACTGCATTACCTGAGTGTACCCCTGTGATGAAGCGTCCAACAATGATCATCTCTGGAGAGCCGAAGGTCCTGCTGAAGCCCATGAAGGCTCCAGCTATAAACACCAGACACGTGATTCTCACCAGGGTCCCTTTCCTGAAGACAGCAGGACAATCAGCCTGAGAAACCTTCTACAAACCTTAAACCATTGGCTTCAACATACTAGAACAATAGCCTCACACCGAATTTAAATGTACGGACTTGTAACGCAAAGAGATGTAGCGTAAGTATGCATAAAATGTCTGAATGATTTCCAACATATATCATTTTCTACAGAGTAAATCAATAGTTTTAGATGTTTGACCAGTTTACCATTAACTTCTTTTCCTTCCCCCCCCATTTTCACAAAAATCATTGACATTAGTTACATTGACATTACAGTGCCTGTAGAAATTGTACACACCTTGAACTTCTCACATTCTGCTGCCTTTTTTTCCATACACATCTAACAACTTACTCAAGGTTTGAATATTGCTGCCCATCAATGATTCCCAACCAAATTTAATGAGCTTGAGCAATTTTGACCAAAAACAATGAATATACAATATGTTCTCCTAAGAGTTGTGCAAAGTAGACAGAATCTTTTTCTAAATGATTCACAGCTGTTATGGCTGCCAAAGGTGCTTCCATAAAATGTTCTAGAACTTTCTTCCACTTTGAAAATGTGGAGTAGGTTGTGTCGATCTATAGGAAAATATATTTTAATCCATTTTTAGATTGAATTTTAAGGCAGCAAAATGTGAAAAAAGTTCAAGGGGGTGTAGACATTGAGGCACTTGCGCCAACAAGAGTGGTCAGAGACGAATGTGACTGTCATTTAGTTGTTTACTGATCAGTCAATGACGTTATGTCAATGATGTTATGTCAATGGCGTTATAAAAACAGAGTCGCACACTCCATATGTATAACCTCCCAGTAATTGATTGGGTAACCTCCCTCTGTAGTAGTAGGATCTCCATGTTACCTCCTCTCCTTGGTAGAGCAACATGCTCAATGCCTGTGTATTTGAGGAGATGGGATGGTTAGCTTCAACAATGTGAGCTGCTACAGGATAGTCAGTGTTCTCACACCTGATTGAGCTGCAGTGTTCAGCTATGCATGGTTTTAATTGTCTTTTCGTTTGTCCTACGTAGGCTTTCCCACATGTACAGGTGATGATGGATTACTCCCTTGGTCTTGCATGAGATGATACCCCTAACAGGGATTTTTCGACCTGTATGTGGGTGTCTGAAGAAGGATGTTTTGTAGTGCTATTGCACTGTGCACATGATCCACATTTGTAGTTCCCGTTTGGAATGGGTGTGAAGAGTGTCTGAGTGGGCAGGTCAGATCTCATTAAGCCATCTTCAATATTGCGACCACGCAATTGCACTGTTTTTATACATAACCTGGTTCAAACATTCATGACATTACCCTGAAGAAGGCACAGTGATGGCGCAACGTTGGTGGGTTCTTTTTACCAAATAAATGACTGGGAGGTTATAGATATGGACGGTTCGACTCTTTATTTCCATAGCTTACAGTTTATTCTGTTAGTCAGCACCACTACACTAAATCATTTTCTCTGGGTGTGCGCCAGCTCATGCTTTTTATTATGTCAATGACGTTATTTATGGCTGGAGGGGCAAGTCTATGACTTGGGGCTAAGTCTTACCTTCCAAATCTGGTGACTAGTATGCCCACCATGAGGCTGCCCGCCATGCCCCCGATGGCAAACACAGACACGGTGACGGAGTAGAACAACGTAAGCTTCTTGTCATCCAGACCCGTCCCGGTCCTTGCTACCATCGTCTGGTTATAGAATGCCTTGATGTACTGGGAGAGGAGGAAGAGTCAAACACACCGTAGATACCATGTCAAGTCAGAAGAAATTGCTAGACGCAGACACCATTGTCTGGTTCTAAAGCTGCTTCATCAAATCACATTTTATTGGTCACATACACATGGTTAGCAGATGTTAATGCGAGTGTAGCGAGATGCTTGTGCTTCTAGTTCCGGCAGTGCAGTAATATCTAACAATTCCCCAACAACTACCTAATACACACAAATCTAAAGGGGTGAATGAGAATATGTACATGTAAGTATATGGATGAGCGATGGCCGAGCGGCATAGGCAAGGTGCAATAGATGGTTATCAAATACAGTATATACATGTGATATGAGTAATGTAAGATATGTAAACATTATTAAAGTGGCATTATTTAGAGTGGCATTGTTTAAAGTGACTAATGATCCATTCATCAAAGTGGCCAGTGATTGGGTCTCAAAGTAGGCAGCAGCCTTTTCTGAGTTACTGATTGCTGTTTAGCAGTCTGATGGCCTTGAGATGGTACATAGAAGCTGTTTTTCAGTCTGAGAGGCGAGGAGCAGGAGAAAGGGTAGAATGTAGATAAGGAAGTTATATCAAGACAATAGAGTCTAGAAGTGATGGGATCAACAGACAATACCCAGGCCTTTATTTTCT
This sequence comes from Salmo salar, assembly GCF_965601325.2. Taxonomy (NCBI): domain Eukaryota; kingdom Metazoa; phylum Chordata; class Actinopteri; order Salmoniformes; family Salmonidae; genus Salmo; species Salmo salar. Next base: position 62,537,832 of record NC_138292.1, read on the forward strand.
AACTATTTACATGTGTCTTTTGGCATCGTTATATTTGTCTGCAGCATTTTCGTTCCCTTTTAAGAGAGATTATGAAGGAAAATCAATTCTCTCAATTTCAGTGAAGGTATATACAGTGCATTCGGAAAGTATTCAGACCCCTTCACTTTTTCCACATTTTATTATGATACAGCAGCCCAAAAGACTCGAGGGTGTAATCACTGCCAAAGGTGCTTCAACAAAGTACTGAGTATAGTGTCTGAATACTTGAGGTATTTTTTTTAAACAATTTTTATAGATTTAAACATTTAAAAAAAAAAAAACTTTTGTTTTGTCATTATGGGGTATGAGAATTTGTATTTATTTAATAAATGTTAGAATAAGGCTGTAACATAAAATGTGGAAAAAGCCAAGGGGTCTGAATACTTTCCGAATGCACTGTACGCCTGGCTATGCACTATAATACAATTATGACAATGGGGGCTTAAACGCTGTCATCTGACATCAGAACAGAGGTCAGGAAGGGCCAGAGAACAAGGTAACAACCGACCATTACAGACTCATTGAGTTGAATGGCTTAAATCACTTGGCTGTAAGTTGAAGTCAAATCCGATTAGTGAGCTCATAGCCTAATGTACAGTATACTGACAGACTTATGTTACTCAACTTCCTTATTTAAAGTAACACCCCTTCCTTATTTAAAGTAACACAATGTTTGAGGTTTGCACGCAATGCTGTTCCAAAAATACATGCAGTATACTGTATAGGTGAATCTACCACACACACGTCATGTACAGTACCACCAAAGTGTTGATCACACCTCTTTAAGGAATACCTGGGATATAGTAATCCTTCTAACCCCCCCCCCCCCCCAAAAAAAAAAATATATAGATGTACTATTGTAAAGTGGTTGTTCCACTGGATATCATAAGGTGAATGCACCAATTTGTAAGTCGCTGTGGATAAGAGCGTCTGCTAAATGACGTAAATGTAAACACTTGTTTGGGTGCTCTCCCTTTAAAACTGACTGACAGATATCCTTTAGCTGGCCCTTTGATAAAGCAGATGACACATTTTTTCTGATTGAGTCAATGGAGGGTTTTTGGATCATAATGTAGGAGAAAGAATGAATCCTCTCCCTTTTGGGGAAAAATTACACATTATGAAGTCAAATATACCACATCCTAGTCTTCCATGTGACTATACACTTGGGGGGGGGGGGCTATCTAGAGCCTAAAAGGGTTATTTGGCTGTCCCCATAAAATAACCCTTTGAAAAATTATTTTTGGTTGCAGGTAGAACCATTTTAGGTTCCATGTAGAACCCTTTCTACAGAGGGTTCTACATTGAACCCAAAAGGGTTCTACCTGGAACCGAAAAGAGTTCTCCTATGGGGACAGCCAAATAACCTTTTTGGAACCCTTTTTTTCTTAGAGTGTACCTCTCAGTTATATTCCAGGGCCTTTCCTGTCCTCTTTCTAATACTGGCCTCTCCTTCTCTAATGACGTTATTGTCTCAGAATCAGCGTGGTGTTACTATTATGTAATTAATTCATTTTATCTCTGCCTCTCCCTAGCCTTAGCTGAAACATAGCAGCAGAATACAACTCAGTGTAAGAGACAGACCTGGGTTCAAATACTATTCGAAATCATTTCAAACATGTAAGCTGGGCTTGATTGAGCTTGCCTGGCACAATAGAATCGTTCCAAAAGTGCTAAACTCACTCATCTGACAATCCGGGTAGAGTAAAACAAGCGGGCAAAGTATTTGAAAGATTTCAAATCGTATTTGAACCCAGGTCTGTGAATGGACACTACAGTCTCGTGACAACCCATTTGGCAGGAAAGAAGGTCATTGATGGTCCTGATTCCCCACATGACTTCCACATTAGTGCCAAAAGATTTGTTGGTGAAGTGTCGGCCAGTTTATCCTGCTTGTTTTCCAGACGTGAAAGACTGGGTTGAGTTGGAGCCGTGCAAATTTCTAATTATACTGCATGTCCACTGGGGAATTTGAAGCAAGGACAATGAAAGGAGGGAACCAACAATTGGAGCAAGGGATTGTGTGACAGGGATGTAATCGATAAACATTCCTAAAATGGTTGTAAGAAGAGGGCGTGGACAGATTTGACAATGGGATTGAAATGAAAAACATTGCAATATCCATCACTAAAGGAAAACAACCCTGTCATCATCATCAACAACAACAACCACAAGAACAGTAACATCAGGTATCCTTGAGACAGGGAGGTGGTAGCATTTTCACTCATCTTATCGTGCAACAATGCGTCATGTATGGCCCGATTTGCCCAGGTGTCTGTGGGTTAGAGAGGAGTATGATGCGTCTCTTCTTTAACGCCCAGGAAACTCAGATTCAAACTCCCATTAGACAGCTCTGCAAGCGGCCAGCGGTGCTTAGCCTAGCGGTTCGAGCGTTGGGCCAGTAACCAAAAGGTCGCTGGTTCTAATACCTGAGCCGAAAATCTACTATGGCTGACCCTGTAAAAACTCCAAATTCACTGTGTGACAATAAAACGTATTTTTTTTTTCCCCCATGTACAAGCAACCGAAAAAAATGCCTATTCGTCACCTCCAATGTAAATCACTCATTAATGCGATGCAGAAGTCAGAAGTCAGCTGAATACATTGGAGGTGCCGAAAATGTTGCTTGTACATTTTTACTTAGACCTTTTTTTTTTTTCTAACATACTGGCCGTAACGGGAGAACATTAAAATTCATAGCGCTTGCAGAGCTGTCTAATGGGAGTTAGACAAGAGACACGTCATACTCATCACCGTCATCTCTAACCCAGAGACACTGGGCTGATTCAACTTCAGATTCTAATAGCAATAGTCGCTGTGGAAATGTGCGATTATATTGTCTATGGAAGTACACGTCAATGGCCACTGTGTGTTATGTTTTTATGACGCCATTTTGTCTCCCTTAGACAAATCAATTTAGCTTATGAGATCACTATCCAAGTCTAAGATGGAAAAGCTCTGCAGTAGCAGGCCTTACAACGTCAACCGTTCCCATTGTGGAAATAACACGGTCTAATGTGAGGCTGATTTACCATGGCTGACTGAATTGACACAGTTCACACTGAACCGGTTCAACCATCCAGGTCAAAACAAATCTACCACAACCAGGAAATCAGGCGACAAGACTCATGGCTCGGCTCACGGGTGAAGTTTCCCCTGGGTACAGACGTAGGATCAGCTTCCCCTCCCCTAATGTAAACGTTAACCAATAGTGGGGAAAATGCAAAAATGACCCCAGATCAGCAATTTTACACTACTCCCATGACTCTAGATGCGAGGAGAGTAGTAACACGGCGTGAACAGAATACTCATGGTGGTAAACCTATACAATACATATGGTGTCTTAGTTTGTGTAGCTCCTGTTATATTCCACTAACTACAGTACATATGTACTCATAAAAAGGATACATTCAGTCATGGAGTCTGTATATTCACAATAGGCCTATTCCTGTTGACTGTATGTATGCATCTCACTGAAATTGTATATTTCCCTGTTCACAACCATTTCAGTGCATGTGGGCCTGCAGTGTCTTACTGCATTACTATGGTGCCTCCTACCTCTGCAGGAGAGTTGACCACGGCCAGGTTGTAGCCATAGAGCATGGAGCTACCGAACGAGGCCAGGAAAGCCACGGCCAGCAGCGACTTGGTGAGAGACTAGAGGAAGGAAAAGATGACAACATTAGGAGATGCTATACAGGTGTAGGGTCTTCATTTGATCATCCTGTTGCTCCAGGATTATTTTCCTGATGTGAGAAACTAGTCAAATTAAGATCCTACACCTGTAGGAAGTAGGAACACTGCAAAACCTGATGAGAAACATTCAAGACATCTGATAACAATTGGATCATTTTATCATACAATATGACCAGGGTTTTTTCTGAGCACATATACTGACCAGGAAAACCCCTAGGCCCTGGTTATCAGGTAAAACTCAGGGTCCTAAATACACTCTTAGAAAAAAGGGATCCAAAAGGATTATTTGGCTGTCCCAATAGGATAATCCTTTTTGGTTCCAGGTAGAACCCTTTTGGGTTCCATATAGACCCCACTGTGGAAAGGGTACTACACGGCGCCCAAAAGGGTTCTACCTGGAACCAAAAGGGGTTCTTCAAAGGGTTCTCCAATGGGGACAGCAGAGTAAGCATTTTAGATTCTAGATAGCACAATTTCTGACCCATATATCTATGATCGTTTCATTAATGGAGTCATGTGGTGTAGGCCTAAGTGTTAGAGAGAACAGTACAAACTGACTGTAAATACTACAAAAACAGGTCATTGGGCATTTCAATAGAAAACATACATAACCATAGTTCATTATGCTTATTGATGATTTAAAAATCAACCTGTCAACATAACAGCTTTCTGTGATGTACAGAACCAGTTTTCATAGGGAAGCTAACCTGAATGGAGCTACACTACAACGCTTACAGTATAGTATTATTGATATGAGCATTAAACAGTAGGTTACACGTCATAGATCAGTTCTGGATAAACATATCTGCAATGCAAGCAATTAAGTGAAGTACACAACTTTTACTGCTACTAGGCTACTTTAACAACCGCTGCCACAAAGTGTGTTGCTATAGCCTTGTGATAGACTTGTGACAAATCGAGTACCTGGCTGGCATGCAAGATTTGGGTGCCGAGATTAGTGCCACTATACAATGACAGCATAGTGTATACGGGTGTCAGAGTCCGAAATGGTCCATTTCAATTCTATCTGTGGCCGGATTAGTATGGAATTATGAGATTAGTACATGATTTCGCATGTACAAGCGTTTAATACATCATAAATAGGGTATGGGTTGGATACTGTCTGGGACAAGGAGAGCTGTACTGTACCTTGGCCGGACCTGGGTCATGTTCATTGGGCACGAAACAGAAGATAATGGATTGAGAAAGGGAGGGACAACCTGGACTTGTCCAATAAGAATAGTTGTTCTTTCTCGGTTGAAAAACGTTTTTATTAATCTGTTGCATGAATGAATACAGCCCTGGTTAGTCAGCCTGCTGGAATTGGTCCAACCCTCGAATCAGTTGGAAGCTACTCAGCTACCACCTGCCAAATACAGAATTACTGTACACATTTTCATGTGTTTGTTTTTTTCCCAACCTGGTGTAGCAAGAAAAGGCTTGAGGAAAAGTTAAAAAAAAAAAAAATAACACTACAGACAGTTGTAAAAACTATAAACATCTAGAATTGGTTATGGACAAACTTGACAGTTCAATTAAAAAATGTAATCTAAATGTAAAGTTGACAGAAAATCCCTTTACAAGGCCAAACTCTATTCTATTATTCAGAGTGGGACAGAATCAGAGTACGCTACTAGGACCAATAACTACCAGAATCTTTATGTCAGCATATAAGCTAACTACACAAACTTGATTGATGGCCTGCAATGGCTTCTTGATAGCTAGCTATAAGGTTGGGAGATTGGGAACCTACTGTAGCTGGGCTAGCTAAAGCCAAACTTCATAACATATCTAGGTGGCTAGTAGCATTACAGAGAAACACAAAAACTAAAAATATATTTTGTCATTTTAAAACAGGAAAAATCTGAGGGGGCACGTGCCCGTGCCCCAATGGGCATGACGGCTCTGCATAAACTGAGACATACTAGGCTAAGTAGAAGTACTGTGTTATTGTATTCCTGGGGGTGGTGTAGTAGTCAGAAGCCCTGCCTGAACTTAGCCCCCTGTCCAGATGCTGAATTCCAGCACAGCCAGCTTAAATGACACCCCTTGTACACAGGGTCAGTAGCTGAGAGGATTTAACTATACCCTACTAACCAAACTTAACCAAACCTCACCAGGAGTACAGCAGAAAGCAACAGAAGCTGCCATATTGCTTTTGGGAAAGTCAGCTGTGGACTATAGGTATGGGGGTGAATGGTGGAGGCATAGTACAACAAGAACACAAGGACAAGAGCTAAAATAATGATCTGGATATGATAGGCTACAGCTCCACAACAGGTGTACAGCCTATAGCATGGTTACAAAGATATACTAATATTTATATTGAGTGAATGAATAGACGAGTGTAAACAAAGTACCCAGGGCCATTTGATAGTTCCGTATAGATTTCAAAGACTCAAAACATCCTGATGTAAATGTATTAACATAGATCAGATATGGAGCTCAATCCAAAACAAAAGCTGTCCTTGTCTAAACTGCCAATTTGTAAGTCGCTCTGGATAAGAGCGTCTGCTAAATGACTTAAATGTAAATGTAAATGTCTATAAAGATCACTCAAACACTTTAGGGCCTACCACTCACGTAGTTTTGAGGCTTCCTCTATCTTGCGATCATCGTAAAAACAAACAGGCAGACAAGGCCCTGATTTCAGAGAAGTTAGGCTGAACAATAAAAGGCATAGTGGAGCATGGCTAGCCTAGGAACCTAATTCAATCTTCTTAAAAAGGGCCAGCGGGAGAGACTAACAGACAACCACACATGAAAACGGCCAAAAAGAGACAATGCAGCATTGTAACATCCAATAGGTCGCTCTAGTCTTCTGACAAGCCTGGATTCAGTGGCTTGTATTGAAGTTCATAAGAGGCTTTAACTACCTTAAAAACACATTTGTTTCCATTAAAAGTCTCAGTGACTAGGTATCCACATATAAGCTAAAGTTGCAGCAGTTTAGATGTTCTGATGCTTTAGCTGGTCTACATGAGCTGCATTCCTTAGTGAATTGAAGGCACTGGCTGAGAGATGAATGCGGAGAGGTTTAAACCACGCAGCTGAATGCACTGTATGCTACAACTTATGCACAGTAATGTGTATTGGGCTAGGGTTTGAAGTCCACTACAATAGGCCAACACCTTTGCCATGCCATCATATACATAAAAAAAATCTGAAAGTAAGCCATACTGTATATAAGCCATATTTGTAGCCTACCATATATGGCCATCAAAGGGAAATGGCAAGCATGCTTTTAAGGATCAAAAATATATTGAAAGCCAGTTACACTACACATTGAAGATCTCATATTCCCTATAAAAATGGAAAAAGTGACATACTTGTAGAGAAGGCACAACTATGTTAGAAAAAGCGATGAAAGAAAATCTAGTCAGTCTTTGTATGAAATAAACAAAAATCTAGAGGAATCATCAATAAGCCAATTATTAAACCAGAATCAACACTTACCCCAACATATTTCCCATCTCCTGCTAATAACACTTCCTCTGCCATCTATGAACTCATCAATAAATGCTCCCCTGGGTTTTCGTTGCAGTTTTAAGAGAAAGGAATGTTAATCCTACAATATTTTTTATACCACAGGCGGGTTTTGATGACTGACATAATTGAGAAGTTGTGAAAGCTCCTGCCTACCAATCCGCAGAGCACAAAGCCTACAGGTCCCTCCCAGTAGCTAACCAACCTCCTCGGTTCTGCTTGACAGACTGCAGGCCGTCACATGATGGTTGTCAGCGTGACTCTCCAAGGCGAGGGCGACTACCATAGTGAATTCAATCAGCTTTGCCTCCTTTGCCTCTGTTAGTGTGTTAAGAGCCTTCTGACCAAAACCGACTGGAGGTAAGACTCATAAGTGCATTGAAAAAAAAGACCTAAAAAGGACAACAATGCTTCTTACTAGTCTAAAGTGTATTATTGTAAAAAAAGAAACACCATTAAAGGCCTACACTCTACAATGTCCTTCATACATTTAGGCTATACATCATTCTCAAATTGTCATTCAGTAGACACTGTAACAAGTGTGCTGAGAGTCAGGAAGCCAGCTCACGGAGTAAGTGTTGTAATAAATAAATGCACCAATATGAAAACAGAGTCAATAACCCCTGAGGAAAGAACCAAGGGGAGTGACAGATATAGGGAAGATAATCAAGGAGGTGATGGAGTCCAGGTGAGTGTCATGAGGTGCAGGTGTGCGGGATAATCAGCAGCCTGATGACCTAGAGGCCGGAGAGGGAGTATACGTGACACACTGATTCACAAACATTGTAGATAGGCTAGCCTATTATACATATCATTTAATGTATCAAATTAAATCAAATGTTATTGGTTACATACACATATTTAGCAGATGTTACTGCGGGGGTAGCGAAATGCTTGTGTTCCTAACAGTATTGTAGTATATCACAATTCATGTACAGTACCAGTCAAATGTTTGGACACATACTCATTGCAGGGTTTTTGTTTATTTTACTATTGTCTACATTGTAGAATAATAGTGAAGACATCCAGACTATGAAAAAACACATATGGAATCATGTAGTAACCAAAAAAGGCTTAAACAAAACAAAATATGTTTTATATTTGAGATTCTTCAAATTAGCCACCCTTTGCCATGATGACAGTTTTGCACACTCATAAGATTCTAAAATCAGCTTAATGAGGTAGTCCCCTGGAAGGCGGTTCAATTAACAGGTGTCTTGTTAAAAGTTAATTTGTGGAATTTCTTTCCTTCTTAATGTGTTTGAGGCAATCAGTTGTGTTGTGACAAGGTAGGGTTGGTATTGCCCTATTTGGTAAAAGACCAAGTCCATATTATGGCAAGAACAGCTCAAATAAGCAAAGAGAAACGACAGTCCGTCATTACTTTAAGACGTGAAGGTCAGTCAATCCGGAACATTTCAAGAACTTTGAAAGTTTCTAAGTGTAGTCGCAAAAACCATCAAGCGCTATGATGAAACTAGCTCTCATGAGGACCGCCACAGGAAAGGAAGACCCAGAGTTACCGCTGCTGCAGAGGATAAGTTCAGTAGAGTTACCAGCCTCAGAAATTGGCAGTTAACTGCACCTCAGATTGCAGCCCAAATAAATGCTTCATGAAGTTCAAGTAACAGACACATCTCAACATGAACTGTTCAGAGGAGACTGTGTGAATCAGGCCTTCATGGTTGAATTGCTGCAAAGAAACCACTACTAAAGGATGCCAATAATAATAAGAGACTTGCTTCGGCCAAGAAACCCGAGCAATGGACATTAGATCGGTGGAAAACTGTCCTTTGCTCTGGAGTCCAAATTTAAGATTTTTGGTTCCAACAGCCGTGTCTTTGTGAGATGCAGACTAGGTGAACAGATGATCTCCGCATGTGTGGTTCCCACTGTGAAACATGGAGGAGGAGGAGGAATGATGGTGTGGGGGTGCTTTGCTGGTGACACTGTCAGTGCTTTATTTAGAATTCACGGCACACTTAACCAGCATGGCTACCACAGCATTCTGCAGCGATACGCCATCCCATCTGGTTTGCGCTTAGTGGGACTATCATTTGTTTTTCCTCAGGACAATGACCCAAAACACACCTCCAGGCTGTGTAAGGGCAATTTGATCAAGAAGGAGAGTGATGACCTGGCCTCCACAATCACTCAACCCAATTGAGATGGTTTGGGATAAGTTGGACGTCAGAGTGAAGGAAAAGCAGTCAACAAGTGCTCTGCATATGTGGGATCTCCTTCAAGACGGTTGGAAAAGCATTCCAGTGACTACCTCAAGAAGCTGGTTGAGAAAATGCCAAGAGTTTGCAAAGTTGTCATCAAGGCAAAGGGTGGCTACTTTGAAGAATTTAAAATCTAAAATATATATTTGTTTAACACTTTTTTTTAGTTACCACATGATTCCATGTGTTATTTAAAAGTTGTGATGTCTTTACTATTATTCTACAATGTAGAACTTGAATGAGTAGGTGTGACCAAACTTTTGACTGGTACTGTATGTTATGATTGTGATGTAATCCTGTATTGTTTGCACAGTAGGCCTAAATACAGTAAGCACCCTCTTCAGTTATTCATAAAAGATATGAGGCCAGATCAAATGTAATATTTGTGACTGTCTTTAGCTATGTGTCATTAAAAATATACAGTCTTAGGACAGTGACCAGTCCACCACCATGAGATCTTCACACTAGGTCATTAGGGTCTGCTGTCAGACTAAGTGTCACATTAACGGGCTATAGTGAAACTCACTGAGATGGCCTGCTCTACTGTCTACAAAACCTCTACCTTGTTATGTTGTGATTTTAGTCCCTCAAGCCAACAGCAATAGCACCTGTGAAGTTTTCACTTATGGATTGTTTCTTAGGAGTCATTCATTTGTTTGTTTGTTCATTTCTAAATTATCTTATTTAGTCTAGTGTCTAATAGCAACGGCCTGATTTCCAACACCTATCTCGCACAGTCACTCTAAAAAACCTATTCTTACCCAACGACCTCAAAGCGAGAGCCCTGCATTACCGACGTCCTCCACCTCACCAGCCGTCTCAGGTCTGCTCATGAGAGTAGTCTGTTGTTGACAGTTTGACAGTCAACCAATCAGATCCTCACTCACGACTCTCAGCAGGATGCCTCTGTTGAGTGCCCATTGGACACAGCAACCTCACTGGGATGAGTCGCACATGACTCAGCTCTACTATTTGTTCGACAGTTCTCAGAGAGGCATCCGGTCAGGTCAACCACGTGTGAGGTTGTTGAGGGAGCAGAGCTAATATTTGCACTAATTGGAGCAATTTGACATTGAAATGGATGTTAGCTATGAATTGAGCAGGCGCTTTATCCAGAAAAAAATAAGATGTAAGGAGGGTTATTTGTCTTTTCTAAGTAGCCTTTCTCATATGCCTGCAATTTCAGTTTTCATCCTAAAGGCTTTGTTGTTCCAGTATACATACATTATGTTGTTGATCCATTATCCTAAATATGCTAACCTAATGTAAATAATGTTTGTTTATCATAACTGGGTTTAGTTACTCACACACTCGTGTTCACACACAAACACACACACGCACACACGGGAACACTTACACAATTACACCATAGACCACCAGGCACTTTCTAACAAAGCACAATACCCTTTCCAAAAGGTCCTTTTTGGATTCTGGGCATATTCTGCAGTCCTGTGACTAACTATTTATTATGTAAAACATTTTACTGTATGCAGGAGGCATAGATAGAGCTCTCATTTAGGACAAACAGGCCCTGGTCATGTGCATGCCATGGTACTAGCCAAGTACAGTTCAGATGGATTTGAAGAAGCAATAATGATAACACACACAGATACTCAATCAGACACAGCTGTCTCAAAGACAGCCACCTAAATAGTCTCCATCATCCTTCCATTGCCCTCGCTCTCTCTCTCTCTCTCTCTCTCTCTCTCTCTATCTCTCTCTCTCTCTCTCTCTCTCTCTGCTGTCCCTACTGTAACCCAACAGTACTGTATCCTCACAGAGGGAAGGATGGAATGAGCCTTGGCAGCCCCCCAGGCACGTGCTTCATCCCGCCAAGCTCTCTCTCTCTCTCTCTCTCTCTCTATCTCTCTCTCTCTCTCTCTCTCTCTCTCTCTCTCTGTGTCTCTGTCTCAGGTCAAATGGTTTGTGTCATATGACTCCCATCACCGTACACTGTCTGTGGCATCATGCTGCTTTTTGGTAAAAAATCAATTACACTTTTCAACATAGGGGCACTGTTCATGGTGTAGGTGGGTGTGGAGTGGAAGGGGGGGTTGTGTGTGTGTGTGTGTGTGTGTGTATGTGTGTGTGTGTGTGTGTGTGTGTTAGTGGGGGTGTTTCTCCCATGCTGGGGCACGACACATGAAACAAATGTGCCAAGGCTGACTGATAGCCATAGTGATGTGTCGCAGGGATGGGGATGAGTATTGGGGGACGGGAAACTGATCCTAGATCTGTACCTAGAGGAAACTTCACCCTGGAGCGCTATTGAAGGTGCAGGCAGAAAAGGAAACGCAATGTTTACAACTGTTAGAAAACAAATCAAAGGCTCTTTACTTCCTCCTCATTTCAGCAGTCTTTCTGTACGCCCCTGTGGGCTGTATTGATAAAGCGTCTCAGAGTAGGAGCGCTGATCTAGGATCAGGTCCCCCCCTTTCATCTTATTCATTATGATCTAAAAGGCCAAACTGATCCTAGATCAGCCCTCTTAGTCTGAGACGCTTCATGAATACTGATCCACTTCCCCAGAGCATTGTTCTCCCAGTCCCAGTCCTTCATGGTAGCACAACAATACAGATCACATGCATCAGGAACCACTGGATGAAGAAGGAAAATACACCATGTGAAAAGTATCTACTACCACAGACTACCTGTCCACTCAGACTTTTTGAGAAAGCATCCAAATGAATCAAATCAAATCAAGTTTGATTGGTCCCATACACATATTTAGCAGATGTTATTGCGGGTGTAGCGAAATGCTAGAGGCCCCGTTTATCACAGACAAAGATTTATGGAGTCAAAGGTACTTATTCCCCAATCAACATAACTAAGATTCCATCAGACAGGAGCTAGGGTCTGTCATGGGATAAGCAATATGTCATGGGATAAGCAGTATATCACCATTATAACTAAATTGGATTACTGGGTGAGTGAGTATTTTCATGCTTGTCAGAAGTGTTCTTTTTGTGGTTCCCTAGGTCCCTACTGTCTCCTTTAGATTGTCTGTATTGGTGAGGACTGGCAATGAGTTACACATGCTGCCTATGACTTTAGTCAATCCTGTTTGTTTTGAGAAGGAGAGAACACACAGGAAACTAGGTAGAAGTCACAATCACACTTAAAACATTGAACATTTTGACAATGCAGTGTTTGTCAAGAGAGTGCTAGTTTTTGCTGCAATCTTTGGATTTGGTCAATCTTTGATATATAATTGTCAGTTGGTTAAAGGCATTATTAGGTTGCTTGGAGCTCTCCACCACACCACAGCTCCACAGTATACAGTGCATTCGGAATGTATTCAAACCCCTTCACTTTTCCACATTTTGTTACATTACAGCCTTATTCTAAAATTGATGAAATCATTTTTTCCCCCTCATCAATCTATACACAATACCTCATAATGACAAAGGATGGGGAGCTTTGCTGCACAGCTATTTTCAGGTCTTTCCAGACATTCGATCGGATTCAAGTCCGGGCTTTGGCTGGGCCACTTAAGGACATTCAGAGACTTGTACTGAAGCCACTCCTGCGTTGTCTTGGCTGTGTGCTTAGGGTTGTTGTCCTTTTGGAAGGTGAAGCTTCACCCCAGTCTGAGGTCCTGAGCACTCTGGAGCAGGTTTTCATCAAGGATCTCTCTGTACTTTGCTCCGTTCATCTTTCCCTCGATCCTGACTACTCAGCCAGTCCCTACAGTTGAAAAACATTCCCACAGCATGACACTGCCACCTCCGTGCTTCATCATAGGGATGGTATTGGCCAGGTGATGAGCGGTGCCTGGTTTCCTCCAGATGTGACATTTGGCACTCTTGGTTTCATTAGATCAGATAATCTTGTTTCTCATGGTCTGAGAGTCCTTTAGGTGCCTTTTGGCAAACTCCAAGCGGGCTGTCATGTGCCTTTTACTGAGAAGTGGCTTCCGTCTGGCCACTCTACCATAAAGGCCTGATTGGTGCTACAGAGACGGTTGTCTTTCTAGAAAGTTCCCCCCTCTCCACAGAGGCACTTTGGATCTCTGTCAGAGTGACCATCGGGTTCATGGTCACCTCTCTGACCAAGTCCCTTCTCCCCCGATTGCTCAGTTTGGTCGGGCGGCCAGCACTAGGAAGAGTTTTGGTGGTTCCAAACTTCTTCCATTTAAGAATGATGGAGGCCACCGTGTTCTTGGGGATCTTAAATGCTGCAGACATTTTTTGGTGCCCTTCCCCAGATCTGTGCCTCAACACAGTCCTGTCTTGGAGTTCTACGGACAATTCGTTTGACCTCATGGCTTGGTTTGTCACGTCCTGACCCTTGTAAGATGTCATTTTCTATAGTAGAGTAGGTCAGGGCGTGACAGGGGGTGTTTTTGGGTGGTTTTCTTGTTATCTGTTTCTATGTGGTTTTCTAGGTTTCTATTTCTATGTTGGGGTTCTCGTTGTCTCTAATTGGAGATTATATTTATGTAGGGGGTTTTTCTACTTGTGTTTGTGGGTTGTTCATTTTTGAGTAGTGTGTTTTCTCTCTGCGTCACGTTTTGTTTTTTCAAGTTTTGGTGTATTGCAAACGTTTCACGGTAATAATAAATATGTGGAACTACAAACACGCTGCGCCTTGGTCCAATCCTTTCAACAGCCATGACATGGTTTTTGCTCTGACATGCACTGTCAACTGTGGGACCTTATATAGACAGGTGTGTGCCTTTCCAAATCATGTCCAATCAATTGAATTGACAACAGGTGGACTCCAATCAAGTTGTAGAAACATCTCAAGAATGATAAATGGAAACAGGATGCACCTGAAGTCAATTTTGAGTCTCATAGCAAAGGGTCTGAATACTTATGTAAATAAGGTATTTCTGTTTTTTATATTTTATAAATTTGCAACAAAAACAAAAAATCCTGATTTTGCTTTGTCATTATGTGGTAGTGTGTGTAGATTGATGAAGGCATTTGTTTCTTTAATTGATTTTAGAATAAGGCTGTAATGTAACAAAATGTGGAAAAAGTGAAGGCTTCTGAATACTTTCCAAATGCACCGTAAGTGAATGGAGGAGACATTGCGATATAGAGCGGTCTTTATCAGTAATCAACATCAGGCTACTACTTAGCTCGTTTGCAGCTCCTTGGACCACTGAAGTACGGCCTTTCTGAGAGAAAGAGAGAGAGAGAGAGAGAGAGAGAGAGAGAGAGAGAGAGAGACCACATGGTGGATAGACCTTTTTAAAATGATCCTGTCTCCTTCCTTTACCCTGTCTCCCTCCATTTCCTTGTCTCCCTCCTTTACCCTCTCTCCTTCCTTTACCCTGTCTCCTTCCTTCACCCTGTCTCCTTTCTTTACACTGACTCCTTCCTTTACCCTGTCTCCTTCCTTTAACCTGTCTCCCTCCTTTACCCTGTCTCCATCCTTTATCCTGTCTCCTTCCTTTACCCTGTCTCCTTCCTTTAACCTGTCTCCTTCCTTTAACCTGTCTCCATCCTTAATCCTGTCTCCTTCCTTTACCCTGTCTCCTTCCTTTACCCTGTCTCCATCTTTTATCCTGTCTCCTTCCTTTACCCTGTCTCCATCCTTTATCCTGTCTCCTTCCTTTACCCTGTCTCCCTCCTTCACCCTGTCTCCTTTCTTTACACTGTTTCCTTCCTGTACCGTGTCTCCTTTCTTTACCCTGACTCCTTCCTTTACCCTGTCTCCTTTCTTTACCCTGCCTCCTTCCTTTTCTCTTCTTTTCCCTCCTTAACAACATTTTGTGACTTCACAGTCCCCGCTGTTCCATAAGGTGTATTTGTATCTGTTTTTTAAATCAAATTTTACTGCTGGCATGAGTTACTTGATGTGGAATAGAGTTCCATGTAGTCATGGCTCTATGTAGTACTGTGCGTCTCCCATAGTCTGTTCTGGACTTGGGGACTGTGAAGAGACCTCTGGTGACATGTCTTGTGGGGTATGCATGGATGTCCGAGCTGTGTGCCAGTAGTTCAAACAGACAGCTTGGTGCATTCAACATGTCAATACCTCTCATAAGTATAAGTAGTGATGAAGTCAATCTCTCCTCCACTTTGAGCCAGTAGAGATTGACATGCATATTATTAATGTTAGCTTTCTTTGTACATCCAAGGGCCAGTCGTGCTGTCATTTCAGTCGCTGTGGTAACTGACGTGTATAGTGTTGAGTCATCTGCATACATAGACACACTGGCTTTACTCAAAGCCAGTGGCATGTCCTAGTAAAGATTGAAAATTGTAAGGGGCCTAGACAGCTGCCCTGGGGAATTCCTGAATCTACCTGGATTTTGTTGGAGAGGCTTCCATTAAAGAACACCCTCTGGTAGCTCTTTATCCACAATATAGCAGGGGACATAAAGCCATAACACATACATTTTTCCAGCAACAGACTATGATCGATAATGTCAAAAGCAGAACTGAAGTCTAACAAAACAGTCCCCCACAAACTTTTTATCATCAGTTTCTCTCAGCCAATCATCAGTAATATGTCTAAGTGCTGTGCTTGTTGAATATCCTTCGCCATAAGCGTGCTGAAAGTCTGTTGTCAA
Organism: Salmo salar; assembly: GCF_965601325.2. Lineage (NCBI taxonomy): Eukaryota > Metazoa > Chordata > Actinopteri > Salmoniformes > Salmonidae > Salmo > Salmo salar. The sequence continues at coordinate 62,553,786 of NC_138292.1, forward strand.
TTTGTTTACTGTAAAATAGCATTGTATCTGGTCAAACACCATTTTTTCCAAAAGTTTACTAAGGGTTGGTAACAGGCTGATTGGTCAGCTATTTGAACCAGTTAAGGGGGCTTTACTATTCTTAGGTAGCATTTCTCTACACCCGCGATAACATCTGCTAAATATGTGTATGTGACCAATAAAATTTGATTTGATTTTTGAATAACGTTTACTTCCCTCCATGCCTGAGGGCACACACTTTCTAGTAGGCTTAAATTTAAGATATAGCAAATAGGAGTGGCAATATAGTCCCCTATTATCCTCAGTAATTTTCCATCCACATTGTCAGATCCCAGTGGCTTGTCATTGTTCATAGACAACAATCATTTATTCACCTCTTCCACACTTACTTTACGGAATTCAAAATTACAATGCTTGTCTTTCATAATTTGGTCAGATATACTTGGATGTGTAGTGTCAGTGTTTGTTGCAGGCATGTCATGCCTAAGTGTGCTAATCTTGACAATGAAAAAATCATTAAAGTAGTTATTAGTGGGTTTTGTGATGAATGAGCCATCGGATTCAATGAATGACGTAGCGAAGTTTGCCTTTTAGCCCAAAATGTCATTTAAGGTGCTTTTTACTATCATTCTTTGTCATTGATCTTTGTTTCATAGTGTAGGTTCTTCTTTTTATTCAGTTTAGTCACATGATTTCTCATTTTGCAATATGTTTGCTAATCGGTTGTACAGCCAGACCTATATGCCATATCCTCTGTCTCATCCCTCTCAACCATACCATTTTTAAATTCCTCATCAATCCACAGGGATTTAACAGTTTTTACAGTCATTTTCTTAATAGGTGCATGCTTATTAGTAACTGGGATTAGTAGTGTGTCAAGTGCAGCGTCTGGTTGTTCGTCATTACACACCACGGACCAACAAATATTCTTCACGTCAACAACATAGGAAACACTACAAAACTTCCTCTGTGCCCTCTTATACACAATATTAGGCCAAGCCTTTGGAACTTTGGTTTTCCTAGATATGGCTACTATATTGTGATCACTACATCCGATGGATTTGGATACAGCTTTCAAACAAATATCTGCAGCATTAGTAAAGATGTGATCAATGCGTGTTGATGATTTCATTCCTGTGCTGTTTGTAACTACCCTGGTAGCTTGATTGATAACCTGAACCGGGTTGCAGTTACTAGTTACAGTTTGAAACTTTA
>NC_138292.1:62560000-62582500 GCF_965601325.2 Salmo salar
CACAGCCCACTCTCTCACCAACTGGCTGATGAACACAGCCCACTTTCTCACCAACTCGCTGGTGAACACAGCCCACTCTCTCACCAACTCGCTGATGAACACAGCCCACTCTCTCACCAACTGGCTGATGAACACAGCCCACTCTCTCACCAACTCGCTGATGAACACAGCCCACTCTCTCACCAAGTGACTGATGAACACAGCCCACTCTCTCACCAACTGGCTGATGAACACAGCCCACTTTCTCACCAACTGACTGATGAACACAGCCCACTCTCTCACCAAGTGACTGATGAACACAGCCCACTCTCTGACCAAGTGACTGATGAACACCCCACTCTCTCACCAACTCGCTGATGAACATAGCCCACTTTCTCACCAACTCGCTGATGAACACAGCCCACTCTCTCACCAACTGACTGATGAACACAGCCCACTCTCTCACCAACTCGCTGATGAACACAGCCCACTCTCTCACCAAGTGACTGATGAACACAGCCCACTCTCTCACCAACTCGCTGATGAACACAGCCCACTCTCTCACCAAGTGACTGATGAACACAGCCCACTCTCTCACCAACTGGCTGATGAACACAGCCCACTTTCTCACCAACTTCGCTGATGAACACAGCCCACTTTCTCACCAACTGACTGATGAACACAGCCCACTCTCTCACCAACTGACTGATGAACACAGCCCACTCTCTCACCAAATGACTGATGAACACAGCCCACTCTCTCACCAACTTGCTGATGAACACAGCCCATTCTCTCACCAACTGACTGATGAACACAGCCCACTCTCTCACCAACTGGCTGATGAACACAGCCCATTCTCTCACCAACTGGCTGATGAACACAGCCCACTCTCTCACCAACTGACTGATGAACACAGCCCACTCTCTCACCAACTGACTGATGAACACAGCCCACTCTCTCACCAAGTGACTGATGAACACCCCACTCTCTCACCAACTCGCTGATGAACACAGCCCACTCTCTCACCAACTCGCTGATGAACACAGCCCACTCTCTCACCAACTGACTGATGAACACAGCCCACTCTCTCACCAACTCGCTGATGAACACAGCCCACTCTCTCACCAAGTGACTGATGAACACAGCCCACTCTCTCACCAACTCGCTGATGAACACAGCCCACTCTCTCACCAAGTGACTGATGAACACAGCCCACTCTCTCACCAACTGGCTGATGAACACAGCCCACTTTCTCACCAACTCGCTGATGAACACAGCCCACTTTCTCACCAACTGACTGATGAACACAGCCCACTCTCTCACCAACTGACTGATGAACACAGCCCACTCTCTCACCAAATGACTGATGAACACAGCCCACTCTCTCACCAACTTGCTGATGAACACAGCCCATTCTCTCACCAACTGACTGATGAACACAGCCCACTCTCTCACCAACTGGCTGATGAACACAGCCCATTCTCTCACCAACTGGCTGATGAACACAGCCCACTCTCTCACCAACTGACTGATGAACACAGCCCACTCTCTCACCAACTGACTGGTGAACACAGCCCACTCTCTCACCAACTGACTGGTGAACACAGCCCACTCTCTCACCAACTCGCTGATGAACACAGCCCATTCTCTCACCAACTGACTGATGAACACAGCCCACTCTCTCATCAACTGACTGATGAACACAGCCCACTTTCTCACCAACTGACTGATGAACACAGCCCACTTTCTCACCAACTGACTGATGAACACAGCCCACTCTCTCACCAACTGGCTGATGAACACAGCCCACTCTCTCACCAACTGGCTGATGAACACAGCCCACTCTCTCACCAACTGGCTGATGAACACAGCCCACTCTCTCACCAACTGGCTGATGAACACAGCCCACTCTCTCACCAACTGACTGATGAACACAGCCCACTTTCTCACCAAGTGACTGATGAACACAGCCCACTCTCTCACCAACTGGCTGATGAACACAGCCCACTCTCTCACCAACTGGCTGATGAACACAGCCCACTCTCTCACCAACTGGCTGATGAACACAGCCCACTCTCTCACCAACTGGCTGATGAACACAGCCCACTCTCTCACCAACTGGCTGATGAACACAGCCCACTTTCTCACCAACTGACTGATGAACACAGCCCACTCTCTCACCAAGTGACTGATGAACACAGCCCACTTTCTCACCAACTCGCTGATGAACACAGCCCACTCTCTCACCAACTCGCTGATGAACACAGCCCACTCTCTCACCAACTGACTGATGAACACAGCCCACTCTCTCACCAACTCGCTGATGAACACAGCCCACTCTCTCACCAAGTGACTGATGAACACAGCCCACTTTCTCACCAACTCGCTGATGAACACAGCCCACTTTCTCACCAACTCGCGATGAACACAGCCCACTCTCACACCAACTCGCTGATGAACACAGCCCACTTTCTCACCAACTCGCTGATGAACACAGCCCACTCTCTCACCAACTCGCTGATGAACACAGCCCACTCTCTCACCAACTGACTGATGAACACAGCCCACTCTCTCACCAACTCGCTGATGAACACAGCCCACTCTCTCACCAAGTGACTGATGAACACAGCCCACTTTCTCACCAACTCGCTGATGAACACAGCCCACTCTCTCACCAAGTGACTGATGAACACAGCCCACTTTCTCACCAACTCGCTGATGAACACAGCCCACTTTCTCACCAACTCGCGATGAACACAGCCCACTTTCTCACCAACTCGCTGATGAACACAGCCCACTCTCTCACCAACTCGCTGATGAACACAGCCCACTTTCTCACCAACTCGCTGATGAACACAGCCCACTCTCTCACCAAGTGACTGATGAACACAGCCCACTCTCTCACCAACTGGCTGATGAACACAGCCCACTTTCTCACCAACTCGCTGGTGAACACAGCCCACTCTCTCACCAACTCGCTGATGAACACAGCCCACTCTCTCACCAACTGGCTGATGAACACAGCCCACTCTCTCACCAACTCGCTGATGAACACAGCCCACTCTCTCACCAAGTGACTGATGAACACAGCCCACTCTCTCACCAACTGGCTGATGAACACAGCCCCCTTTCTCACCAACTGACTGATGAACACAGCCCACTCTCTCACCAAGTGACTGATGAACACAGCCCACTCTCTCACCAAGTGACTGATGAACACCCCACTCTCTCACCAACTCGCTGATGAACACAGCCCACTTTCTCACCAACTCGCTGATGAACACAGCCCACTCTCTCACCAACTGACTGATGAACACAGCCCACTCTCTCACCAACTCGCTGATGAACACAGCCCACTCTCTCACCAAGTGACTGATGAACACAGCCCACTCTCTCACCAACTCGCTGATGAACACAGCCCACTCTCTCACCAAGTGACTGATGAACACAGCCCACTCTCTCACCAACTGGCTGATGAACACAGCCCACTTTCTCACCAACTCGCTGATGAACACAGCCCACTTTCTCACCAACTGACTGATGAACACAGCCCACTCTCTCACCAACTGACTGATGAACACAGCCCACTCTCTCACCAAATGACTGATGAACACAGCCCACTCTCTCACCAACTTGCTGATGAACACAGCCCATTCTCTCACCAACTGACTGATGAACACAGCCCACTCTCTCACCAACTGGCTGATGAACACAGCCCATTCTCTCACCAACTGGCTGATGAACACAGCCCACTCTCTCACCAACTGACTGATGAACACAGCCCACTCTCTCATCAACTGACTGATGAACACAGCCCACTCTCTCACCAACTGACTGATGAACACAGCCCACTCTCTCACCAACTCACTGATGAACACAGCCCATTCTCTCACCAACTGACTGATGAACACAGCCCACTCTCTCACCAACTGACTGGTGAACACAGCCCACTCTCTCACCAACTGACTGGTGAACACAGCCCACTCTCTCACCAACTCGCTGATGAACACAGCCCATTCTCTCACCAACTGACTGATGAACACAGCCCACTCTCTCACCAACTGACTGATGAACACAGCCCACTTTCTCACCAACTGACTGATGAACACAGCCCACTTTCTCACCAACTGACTGATGAACACAGCCCACTCTCTCACCAACTGGCTGATGAACACAGCCCACTCTCTCACCAACTGGCTGATGAACACAGCCCACTCTCTCACCAACTGGCTGATGAACACAGCCCACTCTCTCACCAACTGGCTGATGAACACAGCCCACTCTCTCACCAACTGGCTGATGAACACAGCCCACTCTCTCACCAACTGGCTGATGAACACAGCCCACTTTCTCACCAACTGACTGATGAACACAGCCCACTCTCTCACCAAGTGACTGATGAACACAGCCCACTCTCTCACCAAGTGACTGATGAACACCCCACTCTCTCACCAACTCGCTGATGAACACAGCCCACTTTCTCACCAACTCGCTGATGAACACAGCCCACTCTCTCACCAACTGACTGATGAACACAGCCCACTCTCTCACCAACTCGCTGATGAACACAGCCCACTCTCTCACCAAGTGACTGATGAACACAGCCCACTCTCTCACCAACTCGCTGATGAACACAGCCCACTCTCTCACCAAGTGACTGATGAACACAGCCCACTCTCTCACCAACTGGCTGATGAACACAGCCCACTTTCTCACCAACTCGCTGATGAACACAGCCCACTTTCTCACCAACTCGCTGATGAACACAGCCCACTTTCTCACCAACTGACTGATGAACACAGCCCACTCTCTCACCAACTGACTGATGAACACAGCCCACTCTCTCACCAAATGACTGATGAACACAGCCCACTCTCTCACCAACTGGCTGATGAACACAGCCCACTTTCTCACCAACTCGCTGATGAACACAGCCCACTTTCTCACCAACTGACTGATGAACACAGCCCACTCTCTCACCAAGTGACTGATGAACACCCCACTCTCTCACCAACTCGCTGATGAACACAGCCCACTTTCTCACCAACTCGCTGATGAACACAGCCCACTCTCTCACCAACTGACTGGTGAACACAGCCCACTCTCTCACCAACTCGCTGATGAACACAGCCCATTCTGTCACCAACTGACTGATGAACACAGCCCACTCTCTCACCAACTGACTGATGAACACAGCCCACTTTCTCACCAACTGACTGATGAACACAGCCCACTTTCTCACCAACTGACTGATGAACACAGCCCACTCTCTCACCAACTGGCTGATGAACACAGCCCACTCTCTCACCAACTGGCTGATGAACACAGCCCACTCTCTCACCAACTGGCTGATGAACACAGCCCACTCTCTCACCAACTGGCTGATGAACACAGCCCACTCTCTCACCAACTGGCTGATGAACACAGCCCACTCTCTCACCAACTGGCTGATGAACACAGCCCACTCTCTCACCAACTGGCTGATGAACACAGCCCACTCTCTCACCAACTGGCTGATGAACACAGCCCACTCTCTCACCAACTGGCTGATGAACACAGCCCACTTTCTCACCAACTGACTGATGAACACAGCCCACTCTCTCACCAAGTGACTGATGAACACAGCCCACTCTCTCACCAAGTGACTGATGAACACCCCACTCTCTCACCAACTCGCTGATGAACACAGCCCACTTTCTCACCAACTCGCTGATGAACACAGCCCACTCTCTCACCAACTGACTGATGAACACAGCCCACTCTCTCACCAACTCGCTGATGAACACAGCCCACTCTCTCACCAAGTGACTGATGAACACAGCCCACTCTCTCACCAACTCGCTGATGAACACAGCCCACTCTCTCACCAAGTGACTGATGAACACAGCCCACTCTCTCACCAACTGGCTGATGAACACAGCCCACTTTCTCACCAACTCGCTGATGAACACAGCCCACTTTCTCACCAACTCGCTGATGAACACAGCCCACTTTCTCACCAACTGACTGATGAACACAGCCCACTCTCTCACCAACTGACTGATGAACACAGCCCACTCTCTCACCAAATGACTGATGAACACAGCCCACTCTCTCACCAACTGGCTGATGAACACAGCCCACTTTCTCACCAACTCGCTGATGAACACAGCCCACTTTCTCACCAACTGACTGATGAACACAGCCCACTCTCTCACCAAGTGACTGATGAACACCCCACTCTCTCACCAACTCGCTGATGAACACAGCCCACTTTCTCACCAACTCGCTGATGAACACAGCCCACTCTCTCACCAACTGACTGGTGAACACAGCCCACTCTCTCACCAACTCGCTGATGAACACAGCCCATTCTGTCACCAACTGACTGATGAACACAGCCCACTCTCTCACCAACTGACTGATGAACACAGCCCACTTTCTCACCAACTGACTGATGAACACAGCCCACTTTCTCACCAACTGACTGATGAACACAGCCCACTCTCTCACCAACTGGCTGATGAACACAGCCCACTCTCTCACCAACTGGCTGATGAACACAGCCCACTCTCTCACCAACTGGCTGATGAACACAGCCCACTCTCTCACCAACTGGCTGATGAACACAGCCCACTTTCTCACCAACTCGCTGATGAACACAGCCCACTTTCTCACCAACTGACTGATGAACACAGCCCACTCTCTCACCAACTGACTGATGAACACAGCCCACTCTCTCACCAAATGACTGATGAACACAGCCCACTCTCTCACCAACTGGCTGATGAACACAGCCCACTTTCTCACCAACTCGCTGATGAACACAGCCCACTTTCTCACCAACTGACTGATGAACACAGCCCACTCTCTCACCAAGTGACTGATGAACACCCCACTCTCTCACCAACTCGCTGATGAACACAGCCCACTTTCTCACCAACTCGCTGATGAACACAGCCCACTCTCTCACCAACTGACTGATGAACACAGCCCACTCTCTCACCAACTCGCTGATGAACACAGCCCACTCTCTCACCAAGTGACTGATGAACACAGCCCACTCTCTCACCAACTCGCTGATGAACACAGCCCACTCTCTCACCAAGTGACTGATGAACACAGCCCACTCTCTCACCAACTGGCTGATGAACACAGCCCACTTTCTCACCAACTGGCTGATGAACACAACACAGATGGGAGAGAACAGTGACAGATCACAGTCTGTAAAGTTCTGGCACACAGGCTGATAGACACAGACAGAGTGGAAGATGGCTGTATTATGCAGAAAAGGCCTTCACAATCTATTTTATGGATGCAAAAATGACGGTATGGGCACCTGTTGGCAAGAGGAGATGTGTGTATATCAGACAAGAAAACCAAATGTAATTACTAGTAGACAAGCTACAGCACCTCACAAACATGTCCAGTGAAACCTGCAGATTCACCGTCTGGTAAGCATCAGCTTCCTAAATCAGTGTTGTTCAAGTTCTTCTTCCAACCCAGCAGAGACACACCTGATTCATCTAATCAACCATTAATCAAGCCCCTGGTTAATGGAATCAGGTGTGTTAGCACCAGGCTGGAACAAAAGCCTGCACACACAGGACTGAAAAGCCGTCCCCTCCTAAATCACCACTTAAGAACAGTGATGTCAGGGAAACAGCCTGTGGCCCCGGACCTTCCAGATGAGCTATGTCTCTGTCCAGACAGAAGGTAAACTGCCCTTCTGTCCAAAGGCCCCAGCTGTTTGTGTGTGTGTGTGTGTGTGTGTGTGTGTGTGTGTGTGTGTGTGTGTGTGTGTGTGTGTGTGTGTGTGTGTGTGTGTGTGTGTGTGCGTGCGTGCGTGCGTGCGTGCGTGCGTGCGTGCGTGCGTGTTGACGCGCACACCCCAATGACCCCAGCTGCTGTCTCGCACTAAGAGGATCAGTCCTAGACAGATTGCATTGTGGGAAAAAGAGGGCATATCCCATCCGTCGTTCATACCCAAGGGCCGCTTTTTTGTCACTCTGTCAGTGTGAACTCTTAAACCCCTTCTGCAGCCAGAACACTGCAGAGGCTGGGCTATATGTCTCTCACCATTATATCGACCTAAGGAGAGAGTGAAATGACAATGAAATATAGCTCCCTCTCAACCAGGAAAAAGCGCACAGCCTAAAGAGGACGGGCTAAGTCTCCTCGGACCCTAAAGCGGCCACGTTCCAAATCAGAGACACTCTTTTTCAGTCTTTCCTCACATTCTATCTCCTTGCGTCCTTCTCAACTGTATTAGAGAAGACAGTTCAAGGTCCCTCCCCTCAGACTTTCTTCTCCAATGCACTTGAAGCAGATGAGACGAGAGGATGCAAGGAATCAAGGAAAGACAAATTGAGAAAGAGCCCACTGCAATGCAGGTAAAACTAAAAAGAAATGTAGCTCAAATAAGTAATAAGTGAACTCCTGAGAGAGATGGACAGATATTGCTCTGAAGGTGCGTCTCCAACGAGGAGAAATTATTAGAACACTTCTGAGCTGGTCCCAAATCGAGGCCAAGGCCTCCACGTCGTTAACTTGTCACCTGGATGGAGCACCGGAATATGACTTGAAGTTATTGCAGTAGGGCGCTCGTGCCCACACACACACACACACACACACACACACACACACACACACACACACACACACACACACACACACACACACACACACACACACACCTACCCATCCCCCTCCCCCACACACACACACACACACACACACACACACACACACACCTACCCATCCCCCTCCCCACATACACACACACACACACGCACCTATCCATCCCCCCACCCCCCGCCCACACACCCCACACATCACGGTGATGATGATCTAAGAATTACTGTACATGGATCAACGGCGGATCGATTCGGTGGACAAAGTCATTATTGCAGAGGCAGAGTTCAATGCCTCCCTCAGGCCTCGGAGATGGGAGCTAAACCCTTGTATTTATCATCCTGGCAATGATATAAGCTGTGTGTATCCAAGCACATCAAGCCGCCTGGTTATATTTTGCTGGTTCTTCTTATTTCCACTGCTACCTAATCCACCTTTATTGACTTGAGAAGCTGATGGTATTGATGCAGATCTAAGGAGCCACAGTAAAATGTCACACTTTGGTATTATGGAGTTAATATGACTACTGTGCCAATACAGGAAGGTGTGTGTGAGCGATGACCCTGTTAAGTGTGTGTGTGTGTGTGTGTGTGTGTGTGTGTGTGTGTGTGTGTGTGTGTGTGTGTGTGTGTGTGTGTGTGTGTGTGTGTGTGTGTGTGTGTGTGTGTGTGTGTGTGTGTGTGTGTGTGTGTGTGTGTGCGTGCTTGTATGTGTGTGTGTGGGTATGTTTGGGTGTGCGTGCGTGCGTGTGTGTGTGTGTGTGTGTGCGTGCTTGTGTGTGTGTGTGTGGGTGTGTGTGGGTGTGCGTGCTTGTGTGTGTGTGTGTGTGTGCGTGTGGGTGTGTGTTCGTGCGTGTGTGTGTGTGTGTGCGTGCGTGCGTGCGTGCGTGTGTCTACATTCACATGTGAAAGATGACCCTGTTAGAGCTAGTGTGTGTGTACATCAGTCACAGACAGTAAGAGTGGACTCTTAATCTTACCCAGCAGTAGAGAGATCACATGGATCAGAGAGATCACAGACAGGCAGAGTTAGGGTCGATTTTCTAGACCAGGAGGAATTAGCCAGGAAATCAAAGCTGGTCGTCAAAAGGCCAAAGCCATGATAGAGAGAGAGGATGAGAGAGAGTGAGAGAGAGAGTGAGAGATCGGAGAGAGAGAGAGAGGTCTGAGGTCATCTGCCTTTGGCCTTAAGAGCAGGAACACAGACTTCATCAAATACATAGTAAAAAATTCAAACAGAAAACTGAAAAAAATTTGATTAAGAATGCAAAAACCTAAGAACGAGCTTAAGAAACCTATCCAACCAAAAACTCAGAGACCCAGAAAACCTGAGCCTACGCCTTCACTATGGTGAATCACTAAAACAATACAGAAATACACTACGGAATACTGAGCAAACTAGAATGCTATTTGGCCCTAAACTGAATACCTGACCACTGTGACTGACACAACATTTAGGAAAGCTTGGACTATGTACAGACTCAGTGGGCATAGTCTTGTTACTGAGAGAGGCTGCCGTAGGCAGACCTGGCTTTCAAGAGAAGACAAATTGATGGCACATTGCCCACAGAATGAGGTGGAAACTGAGCTGCACTTCCTAACTTCCTGCCAAATGTATGACCATATTAGAAACACATATTTCCCTCAGATTACACAGACCCACAAAGAATTAGAAAACAAATCCAACTCCCATATCTATTGGGTGAAATACCACTGTGTGTCATCACAGCAGAAAGATTTGTGACCTTTTGCCACAAAAAAGGGCAACAAGTGAATAAAAAACACCATTGTAAATAACCCATATTTATGTTTTTTATTTTCCCTTTTGTACTTTAACTATTTGCACACCGTTACAACACTGTACAGAATATAGACATATGACATTCAAAATGTCTTTATTATTTTGGAACTTTTGTGAGTGTAATGTTTACTGTTAATTTTTTATTGTTTATTTCACTTTTGTTTATTATCTATTTCACTTGCTTTGGCAATGTTAACACGTTTCCCATGACAATAAAGCCATTTGAATTGAATTAAGAGAGAGAGAAAGAGAGAGAGAGAGAGAGAGAGAGAGAGACAGAGAGAGAGAGAGACAGAGACAGAGAGAGAGACAGAGAGAGAGACAGAGAGAGAGACAGAGAGAGAGAGTGCAATGGGAGAGATAGGAGAGATGGAAGAGAGAGAAATAAGGGATAGAGAGGGAGAAAAAGAGGAGAGAAACTGAGAGACATTCTGCACACTAACAATGCAGTACCTGTGAGCAAGACCATTAGAGTGCTTTCCTCTTCTCTCCTCTTTCCTCTCTCCATCCCTCCATCCTCAGTGGTGGTGACCTGCCATTATTTATACAGCCAGCCAGCCAGCAGGGCCCAAGTGGAAGGTTGGCCCGGGCCTGAGCCCCCATCAATCACCTCTCTCTCTCTCTCTGCTGGACGGAGGGTTGGAGGGAGAGAAGGCCAGGGTCAGCACCACTCGCCATCTACTGATGAGAGACTATTTATAGATCACATCATGGATAGGAGGAGGTAGGGTTAGAGGGGGGAGGGGGGAGGAGGTAGGGGAGGAGGAGAAGGAGAGGAGGTAGGGATAGAGGGGGAGGGGGAGGAGGAGAAGAAGGAGAGGAGGTAGGGATAGAGGGGGAGGAGGTAAGGGTAGAGCAGGGAGAGGTAGGAGAGGAGGAGAAGGAGAGGAGGTAGGGATAGAGGGGGAGGAGGTAGGGGTAAAGGGGGAGGGGGGTGGGGGAGGAGGAGAAGGAGAGGAAGTAGGGATAGAGGGGGAGGAGGTATGGGAGGAGGAGAAGGAGAGGAGGTGGGGGAGAGGGGGAGGAGGTAGGGGTAAAGGGGGAGGGGGGAGGGGAGGGGAGGGGGGGAGGGGAGGAGGAGAAGGAGAGGAAATAGGGATAGAGGAGGAGGAGGTATGGGAGGAGGAGAAGGAGAGGAGGTGGGGGAGAGGAGGTGAAGGATAGGAGGTAAGGAGGGAGGAGGGGGGAGATGAGCTGGGGGGGTTCGCTTTACAGTCATTGGTGTGTCTGTGTGTTTTGCAGTTGATATGAGAACATACAAGATTTCAAGATTGAATTGCAATGCTACAATCGTGTAAAATGGGCATGACAAATACAAAAGTGTTGTTTTCAAAAGGTAAAATGTCCTGGTGCACATCTTCTCTATAGTAAACTAAATATTTGACTAATATCAAATGTATAAAGAGTCCCATTGACTAAAGGGTACTATTGTACTAATGATTGTGCAGTATAGTGGTTATTAAGCCTCTTGCTGCATTGGCATAATTGTCCTGTATGATACACCTTTAACAGTAGAGGGAGCTAACTAACCACAGATGGGAAAACTCAAGTAACAGCCAAAATGAGATTCATCGACAGTTTGACAGACTGATATCAAAGTCACAATACAACGTAAGAAAGTGTAAATGATAGTCAAGTCACAGAGAACAAAAACGAAACGATCAAAACAGAGACAACATCCATGATACCAAAATCTCACAGCACAGCAGTTAAGTTTAAGATCACCTCTGGCCCGTTATGTCACTGTCCTGCTGCCAAACTTACTGTTGTGACACCACCACCATAGTGATAGAATGATAATGACCACTGGTTATAGAGGTGGTATAGGTTCTCCTGGCCAAACTGGCTACAGGCATAGGTTCTTAATTTGACCAGTTTCTCGCAGCAGGAAAATAATCCTGCAGCAACAGGACATTTGAATTATTGTGTGGATTATAATGAATGGATATTTTTTGGGAGGTGTTTAGACATTTTTGCAAATCAGGTCTGACATATTTAAGTGGAAATTACAAAGTTCAGAAGCCTTTTTAAACCTTGAATACACTACAAGTTTGCATTTCCTGCTGTGTGGGAAATTTCTTGCAACCACTGGGTAATCAATTTAAGATCCTACATCTGTATGTACAGGAAGACCACAAGATTACTGGTTGTCTTTCTCTCGGTGTCCTCCTTAATCACAACTGTTGGTTTTATGGTTTTCTGAAACAATATACAAACACCTCTGGATTAAAAAATAGACTATGGCGCTATCCCTATTTCTTAAGCTTCTTTTTGGTGTGAAAATGAACAAAAGTGTGTTTTGTCAATAGCCAAAGTTTACTTTGGGATTTTCCGGTAATTTAGAACATTACAAAGACATTTAATGAAATCAAGCAGATCCCAATGCACAGTTTGTAATAGACTAATAAGGATTGGGTTATGCAGGAGGGACTGGTGTAAAACTGTGGTAAAAAGAATAGGCTACTTTTGCCAATATACAGTGCCTTCAGAAAGTATTCACACCCCTTGACTTTCTCCACATTTTGTTGTGTTACAGCCTGAATTTAAAATGGATTAAATTTAGATGTTGTGTCACCGGCCTACCCACAATACCCCATAATGTCAATGTGGAATTGTGTTTTTAGAATTGTTTACATATTAATTAAAAATTAAAAGCTGAAAGGTCTTGAGTCAATAAGTATTCCACCCCTTTGTTATGGGAAGCCTAAATAAGTTCAGTTCAGGAGTAAAGAAATCCTTAACAAGTCACATAAGTTGCATGGAATCACTCTGCGTGCCATCATCGTGTTTAACATGGTTTTTGAATGACTACCTCATCTCGGTATCCCACACATACAATTATATGTTAGGTCCCTCAGTTGAGCAGTGAATTTCAAACACAGATTCAACCACAAAGACCAGGGAGGTTTTCCAATGCCTCGCAAAGACGGGGACCTATTGGTAGATGGGTAAAAAAAAAGAAGCAGACATTAAATATCCTTTTGAGCATGGTGAAGTTGTTAACTACACTTTGGATGGTGTATCAATTCACCCAGTCAAAAATACAAGCATCCTTTATTAATTCAGTTGCCGGAGAGGAAGGAAACCACTCAGGGATTTCCCCATAGTGACTTTAAAACAAGTACAGAGTTTAATAGCTGTGATAGGAGAAAACTAAGGATGGATCAACAACATTGTAGTTACTCCACAATATTAACCTAAAAGCCAGAGTGAAAAGAAGTAAGACTGGTAGAATAAAAATATTTAAAAACATGCATCTGGTTTGCAATAAGGAACTAAACTGCTTATCACAGTTTTCTCCTGCAAAATAAATGTGGCAAAGAAATTAACTTTATGTCCTGAATAGAAAGTGTTACATTTGGGGCAAATCCAACACAACACATTACTGAGGACCACTCTTAATATTTTCAAGCATGGTGGTGGCTGCATCCTGTTATGGGTATGCTAGAAATCGGCATAAAATAAATGGAATAAAGCTAAACAAAATCCTAGAGGAGAACCTGGTTCAGTCTGTTTTCCAACAGACACTGGGAGTCAAATTCACCTTTCAGCAGGAGAATAACCTAAAACACAAAGCCAAATATACACTGGAGTTGCTTACCAAGATGATGATGAATGTTCCTGAGTGGCCTAGTTACAGTTTTGACTTAAAATGGCTTGAAAATCTATGACAATGCTTGAAAATGGTTATCTATCAATCTATCAATGATCAACAACCATCTTGACAGAGCTTGAAGAATTTTTAAAAGAATAATATGCAAATATTGTACAATCCAGGTGTGCAAAGCTCTTAGAGACTTACCCAGAAGACTCACAGCTGTAATCACTGCCAAAGGTGATTCTAACATGTATTGACTCAGGGGGTTGAATACTTATCTAATCAAGATAAAAAAATATTTATTTTTTTTTTTGGGGGGGGGGCAAATGTTAGAATTTTTCTTCCACTTTGACATTGGAATATTTTGTATACATCATTGACAGAAAATTACAATTAAATCCATTTTAATCTCACTTTGTAACACAACGAAATGGGGAAAAAGTCAAGGGTTGTGAATACTTTCTGAAGGCTTAGGTATTGTACTCTAACTCTCTTCAACAACGAGCCTGTGACTTTTATTAGATTACATCTGTAGGGTGATGTCTACATATTGTCTGTATATTCAGGTCAACAGTGCAACTAGCAAATGTTAAAGGTCTCTCCAGTTTAGGTCGTTCCCTCTGATGTTAGCCTGTGCTCCCTACCCTCACCCCTCACCCCCCTCACCCTAGGCAGTAAGAGCACAGTAACATGAGGCCAGGGTGCCATGTCCTAACGATCCAGCCTAGACAGCAGAGGTGTTGTCATGACACACACCCCCACACACACACGCACACACAACCCAGTCCCTAACCTTATCCAAACACGACCCCCCAGGATTTGACGGACAGCGCGGCAGATAGGGGTGGGTCTTTGATGGATAACAACCCCACCCTGCCCCCACCTCGCCCTCCCACCACTCCAACGACAGCTCCTGTCAGGGTGTCCAGTGAGAACCAGTATCAAATGGATCAACCTCTTTCCCACCCCTTTCGCCCCTCCTCCCCCCGTCCCCCGTCCCCTCTAAAGGGGAACTGTCACTGACTGACACTGTGACAGACTGTCACATAGCAGTCAGGTGCTTTCAACACACTGATAATGTGCCATGTGGAATTTGGCCCCCCGACTGTTATCCTAACTGTAAAGGACAGAGAGAGATGGAGAGAGAGCGAGAGAGAGGGAGAGATGGAGAAAATATTTTGGGCATAGTTGTGCTGAAAGTTGGTTCCATGTGTTTCCTCCAACTTCCTGACCTGACCACCCTATTAACCGGATGCAGAGGCATCGTCTTATCCACACACACACACACACACACACACACACACACACACACCCACACACACACACACACACACACACACACACACACAGCCACACTGTCTGCACTACTAGCTGATGTCGGAGGTTGTGTGGGATTGTGTTACATGCCTTGTCAGCGGTTGAAGAAATTCCCCTTGAGTAGAACGCCTGTTAGTGTTCTTTGTCATGAATATTGTTCTAGAGGCAGCTCTGCAGAGTGGTCACTAGCTGGTCTAGCCATAAAATCAGATTTTAAGCCTAAGTCTAACCTTAACCCTAACCACACTGCTAACCCTAATGCCCAACCCTAACCTTGAACTAAGACTGAGCGATTTCCTCTTAGATAAACGTCAACCTGCTCGTAAAACAGAGAGGCTAGACAGATGTCCACCAGTGGAGGCCGGTGGGAGGAGCTACAGGAGGACGGGCTCATTGTAATTGTCTGGAATAGAATGAATGGAACCGTATCAAACACATCAAACATATGGAAAGCACCTGTTTGATACCTTCCATTTATTCCATTACAGCAATTACAATGAGACCATCCTCCTATAGCTCCTCCCTACAGCCTCCTCTGATGTCCACCTAACGATACAGAAGAGGTCATGAGGATTTCTAAAGCTCAACAGAATTTAGAAAATGTATTGTTACATTGTGATTACTAGATGAACATTTCAGTGTATGTTGGAACAAACAGTAGGCAATCCATAGAGCCAGGGGTTTATCTTGTCCTCCTGACCACATGACCTGACCAGGAAATACTTTGGGCCCTAGGTATCACCTAAAATGTCATTCAATTCCATTTGGGTACTTGGGTAGAGACATTAAAGTGACTCTTTTCTGAGTTATTCACATGGTCAGGAAGATTTCAAGACCCTAAGCATCAACTAACACACCGGTGGAGACTTTTAAGGACTTGTGGGTGATTCACAAAAAAAAAGACTTTTAGGGCACTCTGTGTAGCTATTTAAAAGAGACATCTTCCTTTCCATTTTTCACCGGATGAGAGGTGTTCCATGATCCAGAACGCAGATGGTTGGGGCACACAGGACCTCTAATGTCCAGGGGGTTAGGGTTAGTGTGTGTGCGTTTGGGTCCGTGTAAAGCTGCATTCTTAGGCGATTAGTACATCGACGCCCCCAGTCGGGTCCCAAACTGGGACGTAGAGAGCCGGGACTCTGGACCGGGGGGGGGGGGGGGGGGGGGCATAGATAGTAGCGTTGACTGAGATTTGAAGAGCGACAGAAATGCCCCCCTGGAATCCGTCAATCTCTGGAGGTCTCGTGTTCCAATATGTCCAACAGCATATTGTTAAAAGCATTCCTTCCAGCCTGTTAGGGTTCTATCCTGAGTGTCCTGCCACACTAAAAGAAGACTTCATTTGTTTGTTTACCTCTAAAGAGGATGAACCGTATCCTGACAATCAAACTCACTGATAACCCCTATTCTGAAGATAAAGGGAAGACATAGTCAAAGTACAAAAGAAGGTAACCGTTTTTGTGTTGTTATGACTTAGTGGTGGAAAATTCCATTGTGATTCCATGGTGATATGGACCATGGTGATATGGACCATGGTGATATGGACCATAGTGATATGAACCATGGTGATATGAACCATGGTGATATGGACCATGGTGATATGGACCATGGTGATATGGACCATAGTGATATGAACCATGGTGATATGAACCATGGTGATATGGACCATGGTGATATGGACCATGGTGATATAGACCATGGTGATATGGACCATAGTGATATGGACCATAGTGATATGAACCATGGTGATATGAACCATGGTGATATGGACCATGGTGATATGGACCATGGTGATATGGACCATGGTGATATGGACCATGGTGATATGAACCATGGTGATATGGACCATGGTGATATGGACCATGGTGATATGGACCATGGTGATATGGACCATGGTGATATGAACCATGGTGATATGGACCATGGTGATATGGACCATGGTGATATGGACCATGGTGATATGAACCATGGTGATATGGACCATGGTGATATGAACCATGGTGATATGGACCATGGTGATATGGACCATGGTGATATGGACCATGGTGATATAGACCATGGTGATATGAAAGACAATATTCGTAAAAGACACACGGACCACTATGGACTCCTCAAAACTAGACACAAACCTGTTTTATAAAACTAGCCTCATCGTCTCTTTTTATAGAAGGTATGCCTTGCTATTATGCTCTGGGATCTCCAGACCTCACCCTTCTCTACTTAACAACAAGCCTTGAATCGCAGTACAGACCCGGGGGTATTTTAATGGGGGACAGGAGTTTTGAGTTCTTAGATGCCTGGTGGTCTCTGAACTCTTGTGGTTGTCCCCCCCACCCAACCCTCCCACCCAAGCAGTGGTCGTGCTGTGAGACGGGGTCGTTCGGAGCCAGAGGTTAAACCGCACGACACGGTTGGGGCGAACGGGCCCTGCTTACACACCGCCTGATTGGTTCTCCAGGTTGTGAACGATGGAAGAGAGGGGGTGGCAGAGGAGAGAGGGAGAGGGGAGGGAGAGAGAGATAGAGACTCAGAGAGAGGAGAGACAGGGAAAGAGAGATTGGAGAGAGAGAAACGGAGAGAGCGAGAGAGGGGAAAAGTGAGATAGAGTAGGGAGGGGAGAAAGAGAGAAAGGGAGTGAGCGAAAAGAGAGAAAGAGGAATAAAGGAGATAGGGAGAAAGAAAGAAAAAGAGGGATAAATAGAACAATATACCGTACCCGTTTTATTTGAGGACTAAAATGTTGACAGCAGCGCCATACGGTTTGCAAAATGGCACATGGTTTATGAACTGATGATAAATAAAACAGAGCTTGATTCAAAACCTAGAGTTTTTCAATTGAAATGACTATACAAAATTCTTGCCACAAAGGGAATTGTATGTACATAGGGCATACACCCATCTCAACTCTGTAGATTTTGCTACAAAGTGACAATCATTAGATCACTTATTCTGGTATTGCCCCTACGTAGCTTGTTTCTGGTCACAGGTTCAGGAAAGGCTGAAAAATCACATTTACCAAAAATGTACCGTACAAATAGCACCGTTGGGAGATTTGAAAAGCCATAGTCAATCAATCAACAACATAACTTACAATCCGTAGATAGTATGCGACTAGAAAGGTTCAGAATTGATGTGAAACATCACAGCACAGTTGAAAAATATACGGCACATAGAAACAATAAGAAGATGGTGGTTTACAGAGATACAGGATGGACTGAGAGTAGCTGAGGGGTGGCTTTAAAATAGTTATGACTGAAAACCCGATATACTATGTACACCATATATAATGTATACTACATGTGTTTAAGTACTATCTATCCAGATGTAATGTGTATCAAATACCTATATTCTTGCTATGTAACTACTGTGGGAGAAAAAGTGCCATGTATGTAAAATGTGTGTCGAATGTAACAACACAATAAAAAGCTCTAAAAACGATGTTTATTTTTGTCCTCTGGAAAGGACAAACATTTTTATTAAAAGAGGCAGAGAGAGAGAGAAGTACTATTACCATGATGCAGTGACTAGGGTTTGGGTTTCCCAGTGACTTTCACAGCAGCGATGAGACTGGTGACTGGTGCAGACACTGTGGGTAAAATAGCTGAGGTCCTGGGATGTCAGCATCTGTCTGTTAGTTACATACGGTCCAGGGTCAGAGATGTACATGTTGACATGTGGTTTAAGCCTGAAAGACTGAAAATATGTGTCTAGGTGTACTGTCGACATGTACATAAGTACAATATGAATCACTGTCAAAGTTGACAGTTCTGTAAGTCCTTTTGTACTTGAACGGACCTTCTGGGTGCACACTATACTCTTCAAGTACTGTACGTTTTTTTTCCCCCAATCATGTTTTTATCATACTTCAATTACTCTTTGCAGTGGGAACTCATAATTGCAAATATTCATAGTCACACAAACATATTGTTGTTCTAGGCATGTAAAGTGCATCATATTGTTATTGTAGGCATGTTATGTGGATCATGGCGTCCTGGCCTTGCGTTCCACTTTAGATTAATGTCCCGGCCATGTTAGCTATCTTTCAACGAGACCATTCGATATACAACACATTCAAATGAAATGACACATTTGGCATGACGGTATGTGCATGTGGCAAAAGAAGCATGTCAGAAACTGTCACGCGGCCAGGACAACAGCCTGGGACGGAAGAATATGGAAACCAGAAAAAAACACATTTGGCAGCCATCTTTGTCCATGTAGCTAAGGGACAAACTAGCAGAACAAATACTAATAACTCCTCAAAACAATGTTGAGGCTGGGTCTCTAAAGGTGAGAGAGAGAGAGAGAGAGAGATGCACATTCTTCCATCAGATAACACAGATCCACAAAGAATTCGAAAACAAATCCAATTTTGATCAACTCACATATCTATTGGGTGAAATACCACAGTGTGCCATCACAGCAGCAAGGTTTGTGACCTGTTGCCACAAGAAAAGGGCAACCAGTGAAAAACAAACACCACTATAAATACAACCCATATTTATGTTTATTTATTTTCCCTTGTGTACTTTAACTATTTGCACATTGTTGCAACACTGTATATAGACATAATATGACATTTGAAATGTCTCTATTCCTTTGGAACTTTTGTGAGTGTAATGTTTACTGTTCACTTTTTATTGTTTATTTCACTTTTGTTTATCTATTTCAATTGCCAAAGCAATTGAAATAGATATGTTTCCCATGCTAATAAAGCCCTTTGAATTGAACTGAATTGAGAGAGAGCAATAGAAAGACAGATGGAAAAAAGAAAGAAAGAAA
The DNA here is from genome assembly GCF_965601325.2 of Salmo salar. Lineage (NCBI taxonomy): Eukaryota > Metazoa > Chordata > Actinopteri > Salmoniformes > Salmonidae > Salmo > Salmo salar. The sequence goes on from NC_138292.1 coordinate 62,580,090, forward strand.
GAAAGAAAGAGAGAGAGAGCGATAGAGAGATAAAGAGAGAAAAGAAAGAGAAAGAGAGAGAGCAAGAGAAAGTGAAAGAGAAAGAGAAAGAGAAAGAGAAAAAGAGAGAGAGTTAACTCAGTGTGGGGTTAACAGATAGACGCAGAGCGGGCCATGGATGCTGCAGTCACTCAGTCAGTGCAGAGCAGAGCTCAGCACAGCATGGTAAAATAATTAAGCTCAGCCTTTGAAGGGGACTAAACAAACACAACAGCACTCAACACTGGGCTGACCCTTTTCTCTCTCTCTCTTTCTCTCCCTCTCTTTCACTCTCTTTCTCATTCTCTCTCTGTGCAGCTCCGTGGCTCTCCTCCGAATTCCAACCTCTGAGCAACTTCTCCCTTTCTCTGCTTTCTCACTTTATTTCTCTCTCTCTCTCTCTCTCTCTCTCTCTCTCTCTCTCTCTCTCTCTCTCACTCTCTCTTGTGCGTCTCATTCTCTCACTCTCTCATTCTCGCTCTCTCTCTCTCATTCTCTCTCTCATGTGCATCTCATTCTCTCTTTCTCTCTCATTCCCTCCCTCTTTCCTTGTATCTCTCTTTGTCTCTAAGATCCCTCAACCACCCCTCTCTATCTCTACCCCCTCTCTCTTACTCTCTCTCTCTCTCTCTCTCTCTCTCTCTCTCTCTCTCTCTCTCTCTCTCTCTCTCTCTCTCTCTCTCTCTCTCATTCTCTCTCTCTCATTCTCTCTCTCTATGTCTCTAAGATCCCTCATCCACTCCTCTCTCTCTCTACCCCCCTCTCTCTTTCTCTCTCTATCCTTCCTTTCATTTTATATATGGTGCACTCTCCTGGAGTTGGTTCCTCCTGGGAAGGGAGGAGAGGTTGGAAGGGGCTAGGTGAGTCACAGGTCAGTTTTAACATCTTCTAATGTTCGCTTCAAACCAAAGGGAGGGGAAGGGCTGCTGGAGTACTTTGCCAGTAATCCATAACTATTATGATACCATTAAATATCCTGTCGTTAAGTGGGTTTTAAAACATTGGACGATAAAAAAATGAAAGCTTGCTATATTATTGTTTATAGATCGTATTGACGTTGTTTGCACCACGTTGGGTGGGTGTTTAGTACCTACAGTACATAAGAGAATGCTTGTTAATCATATAGGAAAACACTGGATAGGGTGCTTGTACGCATATGTTTAACCACAAGGCCTCAATGTGATTCAGAAAATGGATATCTAGCTAAATGTTGGTGCCACATTGACCCATTTCAACCTCTTTCCCCTTGCCTCAAACATTGGGAGGGGTAGATAACAAAGGCCTCTGTGAAGTCAGAGTTTGGCTCGTCTGCATGAGCAGATCCACGTCCTCAATGTGTGAGAGCCAGACAAGGCCATCGAGCCCACTGGTTCCACTGTACCAAAGAACAAGACAAATCCTCCTCCTCACATTTCTATATGGAGGGAAAATAAGCTAAATGAGTTATAGACCAATTAGTATTTCTCCCACACAGAACATGTGGCAAAGCATCACAACACTGTATTAGGAGCAGCACTAGTGGGAAAAAGAGAATAGAGTCCTCACCTCTCCCATTTCAAGTCAAGGAAAGCCTAGAAGCCATGGTTGCTATACAATACTCAGTGATATACCCCAGTGATAGACTTCCTCTCCAACACAAACACCCCAGCCCCAAGACAACCCCAGCACCAGCCAAGCAGCCCTATGTAAAGTGGAACTGGTACGGATAGGGGGAGAACAATAGGATTATAAAGCCACAAGATGTGTTTTCAGTGTGAACTGTGGGATTCTCACCAATTGTTCCCTTTTAAATATCCACCTCTTGGATGAGTGTGAGGAATTTCCAAACCAGGAGTGTGATCTCACCAGAGAGAGGGAGCGAGAAAGAGAAGGGTTGATGATGGTGATGATGCTTTGGGGACATGACGTTAAGCTCGAAAAACGTTGGGCTTGAAGACCTTCTTTCTCATCTTTCAGAAGCTTTTTACGGCGTCGAGGGCTCTAGCGCTGCGGCTCTAAGGTGCAGGGGAGTAGAGGGTCTAGGTGGAGGCTGTTAGCGGGGATACAGTGGAGGGATCTGTAAAACTAGTGGGACTAGTGGCGTGCCGCGGTCCATATAGGATCAGTACAGTTCAGTTATGAAAGGGATGAGGACAGAGAGAGAGTAGGAGGTGTGTGTGTCTGAGAGAGAGAGAGAGAGAGAGAGAGAGAGAGAGAGAGAGAAATTGATAGTCACAGGGTGGAATAGAGAGAAAGAGAGTGATAAAGAGTGACAGACCGAAAGAGAGAAAATAAGTTGGTGAGGAGGGAAGGGGGTAAAAGACTGAAATCAAGGGAGAGTGTTATAGAGAGAAACTAAACGAGTGAGCAACCAAGAGGGAAGCAAGTCCAGATTCCCACAGGCCCACTGAATT
>NC_138292.1:62587500-62780000 GCF_965601325.2 Salmo salar
AAGCTCCTTTTGCCCTTTTCAGAGCAGAAACGGCCTTTGTCCCAAATGGCACCCTATTCCCTTTATTGTGCACTTTTTTTAAGTAGTGCACAACATAGGGAATACAGTGCCATTTGAGATGAATCCACAGTTTCTGATGGCCAGAATTTTATTCATTTGAATTTGAGTAATTTGTTCTTGTATGTAACCTGCTAGCCTCGTACATTATATACCAGACAGTCAGAGGAAGGCCCTAAAAATTGTCAAAGACTCCAGCCACCCTAGTCATAGACTATTCTCTCTGCTACCGCACAGCAAGCGGTACCGGACCACCAAGTCTAGGTCCTGTAATCAGACTGCAGTATCTGTAATCTGATTCCAATATTTTTGCTTGTGAAGTAACTGATTACAGTTTTTTTTGTAATCAGATTTCAGATGTAATTTGAGACAGTTTGCTACAGCAGGATAATAATCCTGCAGCAACAGGAAATGTGAATTATTATGTGAATTATTATGTGGATTATAATTCATGGACATTTTGTAGGGGTTGATACATTTTTTGTAAGGGAAAATGAAGTCTGACGTTTCAAGGAAGAAATAACAAACTTCAGAAGCCTTTTTAAACCTCAAATACACTGCAAGTTGTAAATGCCCTGCATTGCAGGAAAGTTATCCTGCAACAGGGTGATCCTACATCTGTACATGTAACTGATATATGTAACTGATACATGTAACTGATACATGTAATCAGTTACTCCTCAACCCTGGTGACCTGGTCCCAGATCTGTTTGTGCTGCCTTGCCAACTTGCATTGAGTTGGCAAGACAGCGATAACAGATCTGGGACCAGGCTAGTATGTATCATTGAATATTATGTATTATGATATATAGGCCATAGTAGGCCACACTCTCCTGAGAGCATACTCCAGTGCCACAATGAGCAATCGAGTTGTCCATCTGTCATGCCCTGACCTTAGAGATCCCTTTTATTCTCTATTTGGTTAGGTCAGGGTGTGACTAGGTTGGGCAATCTATGTTTTCTATTTCTTGGCTCTCTATGGTTCTCAATCAGAGGCAGCTGTCTATCATTGTCTCTGATTGGGGATCATACTTAGGCAGCGTTGTCCCACCTTTAGTTTGTGGGATCTTGTTTTTGTACTGTTGCTTTCCAGCCCTACAGAACTGTTGCGTTTCGTTTTTTTTTGTATTTGTTGTTTTTTCGGTGTCATCAGTAAAAGTAACATGTATGCCTGCCACGCTGCACCTTGGTCCGATCCTTCCATCGACGAACGTAACAGAAGATCCTACCACAAACGGACCAAGCAGCGTGGCCAGGAGGAGCAGACATCCTGGACATGGGAGGATATCTTGGACGGAAAGGGATCCTGGACGTGGGAAGAGATCCGGGCAGGAATGGATCGCCAACACGGGGTAGTTGGCGGAGCCAGATTTCAGACCAGAGCCAACTCCCCGCACTCGCTTTAAGGAGCGTGTGACCGTTCAGGCACCATGTTATGCGGTGATACGCACTGTGTCTCCAGTGCGCATTCACAGCCCGGTGCGCTCGGTGCCAGCTCCTCGCACTTGCCGTGCGAAAGTGAGCATCCAGCCAGGACGGGTTGTGCTGGCTCAGCGCTCCTGGTCTCCAGTACGCCTCCTCGGTCCAGGATATCCTGCGCACGCCCTACATACTGTGTCGCCAGTGCGCCTTCGCAGCCCAGTGCGTCCTGTGCCAGCGCCCCGCACTTGCCGGGCTAAAGTGAGCATCCAGTCAGGACGGGTTGTGCCAGCTCTATGCTCCAGACCTCCAGTGTGCCTTCACAGCCCAGGATATCCTGTGCCGGCTCCACGCACGAAGCCTCCAGTGATGATCCATGGCCCGGAGCCTGCAGTGATGATCAATGGCCCAGAGCCTGCAGTGATGATCCATGGCCCGGAGCCTCCAGTGATGATCCATGGCCCGGAGCCTGCAGTGATGATCCATGGCCCGGAGCCTCCAGTGACGATCCGTGGCCCAGAGCCTCCTGTGACGATCCGTGGCCCAGAGCCTCCAGTGACAGTCTGTGGTCCGGAGCCTCCAGCGACGGTCTGCGGTCCAGAGTCTCCAGCGACGGTTGGCGGTCCAGAGCCTCCAGTGATGGTCGGCGGTCCAGAGCCTCCAGCGACGGTCAGCAGTCCAGAGCCTCCAGTGATGGTCGGCAGTCCAGAGCCTCCAGCGGGGGTTCCCAGTCCGGAACCTTCTGCGACGATCTACGGTCCGGAGTCTCCGGCGACGATCTACGGTCTGGAGTCTCCAGCGACGACCCACAGTCCGGTTCCTCCGGCGACGATCCACGGGCCGGAGTTTCCGGCGATGATCCCCGCACCAGAGTCGCCACCGAGGCTAGATGCCCACCCGGACCCTCCCCTATAGAGTCAGGTTTTGCGGCCGGAGTCTGCACCTTTGGGGGGGTACTGTCACGCCCTGACCTTAGAGATCCCTTTTATTCTCTATTTGGTTAGGTCAGGGTGTGACTCGGGTGGGCAATCTATGTTTTCTATTTCTTTGTTGGCCGGGTATGGTTCTCAATCAGAGGCAGCTGTCTATCGTTGTCTCTGATTGGGGATCATACTTAGGCAGCCTTTTTCCACCTTTAGTTTGTGGGATCTTGTTTTTGTACTGTTGCTTTCCAGCCCTACAGAACTGTTGCATTTCGTTTTTTTTGTATTTGTCGTTTTTTCGGTGTCATCAATAAAAGTAAGATGTAAGCCTACCGCGCTGCACCTTGGCCCGATCCTTCCATCGACGAACGTAACTGTAACGCCCTGGCCATAGAGAGGGGTTTTTTGTTCTTTATTTTGGTTAGGCCAGGGTGTTACATTGGGTGGGCGTTCTATGTTCTGTTTCTATGTGTTTGTATTTCTTTGTTTTGGGCCGTGTGTGGCTCCCAAATCAGGCACAGCTGAAGTTCGTTGTTGTTGATTGGGAGTCACACATAAGTGCATATTTTTCCGTTGGGGTTTTGTGGGTAATTGTTTCTGTTAGTGTTTGCACCTGACAGGACTGTTGGCTGTCGGTTTTCTCTTTTCTTGTTTTTGTATAGTGTTCACGTTGTTCTATTAAATTCTAATGATGAACACATCCTCTGCTGCACCTTGGTCTACTTCCACAGACAGCCGTTACAGAATTACCCACCAAACCAGGACCAAGCAGCGGAGGAGGAAGGAGCAACAGGAGAACAGCTTGATGGACTCGTGGACATGGGAACAGATACTGGACGGAGAGGGACCATGGACTCAGGCTGGGGAGTATCGCCTCCCGCAGTGGGAGATTGAAGCGGCGAGAGTGGAGAGGCAATATTATGAGGAGAGAGAGCGCAACGAGCACGAGAGGCAGCCCCAATAATTTTTTTGGGGGGGGCACACGGGACAGTCGGCGGAGCCGAGGTCGGAACCAGAGCCAGTCGGGTTGACATTGGAGGTGAGCGAGGGGTACGAGGCAGAGACTGTGAAGGAGTTAATGGGGAAATTAAAGGAGAGAGAGATGAGAGAGCTGCAAGTTTGGTGCATAAGGCACGGCATTCGCCCTACGGAGCGTCGTGGAAATGATGTCACCTGAGGCAGCTCTCCATACTCGTTCTGAGGTGCGTGCTGTTTGTCTGGTGAAGACTGTGCCTGCGCCCAGAAACAGGCCTCCTGCATGTCTTCCCAGCCCTGCACGTCCTGTGCCTACGCCCAGAACCAGGCCTCCTGCATGTCTTCCCATTTCCCATCCTGGTCAAGCCCTTGCCTCCTCCACGGACAAGTCCTCCAGTGGGCTCCCCTCCTCACCCCCCCTCCCTGCCGCCTCCACCCCAGCCTCCCCGTGCCCCTCCTCCACCCCAGGCCCCACCCACCGCCCCTCCCCACCTCCGGTGGATCCCTCCACCCTGGTCTCTCCTGTGCCGCCTCATCAGACCAGGCCTCCAGCGGGTCTCCCCAGCCTGGTGAGTCCAGGGCCTGCGCCCAGAGCCAGGCCTCCTTCATGTCTCCCCAGCCTGGTGAATCCTGAGCCGGATCTGCCCGAGTGGCCCACCGTGCCGGATCTGCCAGAGTGGCCCGCCGTGCCGGATCTGCCGGAGTGGCCCGCCGTGCCGGATCTGCCGGAGTGGCCCGCCGTGCCGGATCTGCCGGAGTGGCCCGCCGTGCCGGATCTGCCGGAGTGGCCCGCCGTCCGCCGGATCTGCCGGAGTGGCCCGCCTGTCCTCCGGAGCTGCCGGAGTGGCCCACCTGTCCTCCGGAGCTGCCGGAGTGGCCCGTCTGTCCTTCGGAGCTGCCGGAGTGGCCCATCTGCCCGGATCAGCCGGAGTGGCCCGTCTGCCCGGATCAGCCATCGCCGCCCGCCAGCCGGGCGCGCCAGGGTCATCCGCCAGCCGGGCGCAGCCATCGCCGCCCGCCAGCCGGGCACAGCCATCGCCGCAGCAAGCGCCGCCCGCCAGCCGGGCGCAACAAGCGCCGTCCGCCAGCCGGGCGCAACAAGGGTCGCCCGCCAGACCTTCGGCGCGGCCAGGTGCGCCACCTAAGAGGGCGACGCCAAGGGTGGGGCAGAGGCTACGTCCCGCACCTGAGCCGCCGCCGTAAGAGGGCCCACCCAGACCCTCCCCTTCAGTGTCAGGTTTTGCGGCCGGAGTCGGCACCTTGGGGGGGTACTGTAACGCCCTGGCCATAGAGAGGGGTTTTTTGTTCTTTATTTTGGTTAGGCCAGGGTGTTACATTGGGTGGGCGTTCTATGTTCTGTTTCTATGTGTTTGTATTTCTTTGTTTTGGGCCGTGTGTGGCTCCCAAATCAGGCACAGCTGAAGTTCGTTGTTGTTGATTGGGAGTCACACATAAGTGCATGTTTTTCCGTTGGGGTTTTGTGGGTAATTGTTCCTGTTAGTGTTTGCACCTGACAGGACTGTTGGCTGTCGGTTTTCTCTTTTCTTGTTTTTGTATAGTGTTCACATTGTTCTATTAAATTCTAATGATGAACACATCCTCTGCTGCACCTTGGTCTACTTCCACAGACAGCCGTTACAGTAACACCATCAGTGTTTCATAGGCTTTGTCCCAAATGGCACCCTGTTCCCTATGTAGTGCACTACTTTTGACGAGTGCCCTATGGTCCCTGGTTGAAAGTATTGGACTATATAGGGAATAGGGTGCGTTTGGGAGGCAGGCACTGAGTTGGAAAACACAGCCCAGGAACAAAGTGGCTGAAGCGTTCCAGGTGCAAACTCTCTTGTTGGAGTATCCCTCTGGAACTTATAAGGCAGGTACATTTTCACCCTCTAAATCCCTAACATTGGCCAGAATGACTGATTTACTGCAAACAATTTGACTGAAATTCAGATAATTATACTTTTGACACTTGAACAGCTGTTGAGCTTGTTGAGCTGTTGAGCGTACAAAAAGTCCCACATTATTCACAGGTCTAAGGAGAAAGCAGGTCTAAAAGTAGCAAGTAAAGGACTTATGATTGGTCCTTTTCTGACATTGTGGAAATTACAGTAGAACATGTTTTATTGGTATGGCAATTAGCATGTTATGATGCCAGCCATATTGAAAGAGGTTAAATGGGTCTGTCTAGATCATTGAGATGCTCTTAAGTGACCTGAGGTGTTATAGTTCTTATGGGGTGTACTTGGTTTTCTGGGGTTTCCCAAAACACAATTACTTTGTTATTAACCACATTGGTGTTATGTTCTTACCATACAGTATACACTACCGTTCAAACGTTTGGGGTCACTTAGAAATGTCCTTGTTTTTGAAAGAAAAGCACATTTTCTTTGTCCATTAAAATAACATGAAATGTACAGTACAGTGTAGACATTGTTAATGTTGTAAATGACTATTGTAGCTGGAAACGGTTGATTTTTAATGGAATATCTACATACAGAGGCCAATTATCAGCAACCATCACTCCTGTGTTCCAATGGCACGCTGTGTTAGCTAATCAAAGTTTAGCATTTTAAAAGGCTAATTGATCATTAGAAAAACATTTTACAATTATGTTAGCACAGCTGAAAACTGTTGTACTGATTAAAGAAGCAATAAAACTGGCCTTTAGACTAGTTGAGTATCTGGAGCATCAGCATTTGTGGGTTTGATTACAGGCTCAAAACGGCCAGAAACAAATAACTTTCTTCTGAAACTCGTCAGTCTATTCTTGTTCTGAGAAATGAAGGCTATTCCATGCGAGAAATTTCCAAGAAACTGAAGATCTCGTACAATGCTGTGTACTAATCCCTTCACAGAACAGCGCAAACTGGCTCTAACCAGAATAGAAAGAGGAGTGGGAGGCCCCGGTGCACAACTGAGCAAGAGGACAAGTACATTAGAGTGTCTAGTTTGAGAAACAGACGCCTCACAAGTCCTCAGCTGGCAGCTTCATTAAATAGTACCCGCAAAACACCAGTCTCAATGTCAACAGTGAAGAGTCGACTCCGGGATGCTGGCCTTTGCAAAGAAGGAGTTGCAACGAAAAAGCCATATCTCAGACTGGCCAAAAAAAGAAAAGATTAAGATGGGCAAAAGAACACAGACACTGGACAGAGGAACTCTGCCTAGAAGGCCAGCATCCCGGAGTCGCCTCTTCACTGTTGAAGTTGAGACTGGTGTTTTGCGAGTACTATTTAATCAATTAGCCTTTTAAAATTATAAACTTGGATTACCTAACACAAAATGCCATTCGAACACAGGAGTGATGGTTGCTGATAATGGGACTCTGTAAGCCTATGTAGATATTCCATAAAAAATCTGCCGTTTCCAGCTACAATAGTCATTTACAACATTAACAATGTCTACAATGTCTAACAATGTCTACACAATTTGATGTTATTTTACTGGATTAAAAAATGTGCTTTTCTTTCAAAAACAAGGACATTTCTAAGTGACCACAAACTTTTGAACGGTAGTGTATATTATATATATTATATATCTAAAATGAAAAACAGTAGATCAAGGTTGGTCCAATGGGGCCATGAAAACACTACTAACCTCCAGTATGAAACAACCACTAACCTGCAGTATGAAACAACCACTAACATTCAGTATGAAACAACCACTAACCTCCAGTATGAAACAATCTTAACCTGCAGTATGAAACAACCACTAACCTCCAGTATGAAACAACCACTAACGTGAGGTAAGAAACAACCAATAACCTCCAGTGTGAAACAACCACTAACCTCCAGTAAGAAACAACCTATAACCTGCAGTATGAAACAAAATCTAACCTCCAGTATGATACAACCACTAACCTCAAGTATGAAACAACCACCAACATTCAGTATGAAACAACCACTAACCTCCAGTTTGAAACAACCACTAACCTGCAGTATGAAACAACTTCTAACCTGCAGTATGAAACAACCACTAACCTCAAGAATGAAAGAACCACCAACATTCAGTATGAAACAACCCCTAACCTCCAGTATGAAACAACCACTAAACTGCAGTATGAAACAACCACTAACCTGCTGTATGAAACAACCACTAACCTCCAGTATGAAACAACCACTAACCTCCAGTGTGAAACAACCTCAAACCTCCAGTATGAAACAACCACTAACCTCCAGTATGAAACAACCACTAAACTGCAGTATGAAACAACCACTAACCTCTAGTATGAAACAACCACTAACCTCCTTTAGCAAACAATCTCTAAACTGCAGTATGAAACAACAACTAAGCTCTAGTATGAAACAACCACTAACCTCCTTTAGCAAACAATCTCTAAACTGCTGTATGAACCAACCACTAACCTCCAGTATGAAACAACCACTAACCTCCAGTATGAAACAATCTATAAACTGCAGTATGAAACAACCACTAACCTCCAGTATGAAACAACCACCAACATTCAGTATGAAACAACCACTAACCTCCAGTATGAAACAACCACTAAACTGCAGTATGAAACAACCACCAAACTGAAGTATGAAACAACCTCAAACCTGCAGTATGAAACAACCACTATCCTGCAGTATGAAACAACCACTATCCTCCAGTATGAAACAACCACTAACCTCCACTTTGAAACAACAACTAACCTGCAGTATGAAACAACCACTAACCTGCAGTATGAAACAATCTCTAACCTGCAGTATGAAACAACCACTATCCTCCAGTATGAAACAACCACTAACGTCCACTTTGAAACAACAACTAACCTCCAGTATGAAACAATCTATAAACTGCAGTATGAAACAACCACTAACCTCCAGTATGAAACAACCACCAACATTCAGTATGAAACAACCACTAACCTCCAGTATGAAACAACCACTAACCTCCAGTATGAAACAACCACCAACATTCAGTATGAAACAACCACTAACCTCCAGTATGAAACAACCACTAAACTGCAGTATGAAACAACCACCAAACTGAAGTATGAAACAACCTCAAACCTGCAGTATGAAACAACCACTATCCTGCAGTATGAAACAACCACTATCCTCCAGTATGAAACAACCACTAACCTCCACTTTGAAACAACAACTAACCTGCAGTATGAAACAACCACTAACCTGCAGTATGAAACAACAACTAACCTCCAGTATGAAACAATCTATAAACTGCAGTATGAAACAACCACTAACCTCCAGTATGAAACAACCACCAACATTCAGTATGAAACAACCACTAACCTCCAGTATGAAACAACCACTAACCTCCAGTATGAAACAACCACCAACATTCAGTATGAAACAACCACTAACCTCCAGTATGAAACAATCTATAAACTGCCGTATGAAACAACCACTAACCTCCAGTATGAAACAACCACTAAACTGCAGTATGAAACAACCACCAAACTGAAGTATGAAACAACCTCAAACCTGCAGTATGAAACAACCACTATCCTGCAGTATGAAACAACCACTATCCTCTAGTATGAAACAACCACTAATCTCCACTTTGAAACAACAACTAACCTGCAGTATGAAACAATCTCTAACCTGCAGTATGAAACAACCACTATCCTCCAGTATGAAACAACCACTAACCTCCACTTTGAAACAACAACTAACCTCCAGTATGAAACAATCTATAAACTGCAGTATGAAACAACCACTAACCTCCAGTATGAAACAACCACCAACATTCAGTATGAAACAACCACTAACCTCCAGTATGAAACAACCACTAACCTCCAGTATGAAACAACCACCAACATTCAGTATGAAACAACCACTAACCTCCAGTATGAAACAATCTATAAACTGCAGTATGAAACAACCACTAACCTCCAGTATGAAACAACCACCAACATTCAGTATGAAACAACCACTAACCTCCAGTATGAAACAACCACTAACCTCCAGTATGAAACAACCACCAACATTCAGTATGAAACAACCACTAACCTCCAGTATGAAACAATCTATAAACTGCCGTATGAAACAACCACCAACAGTCAGTATGAAACAACCACCAACATTCAGTATGAAACAACCACTAAACTGCAGTATGAAACAACCACTAAACTGCAGTATGAAACAACCACTAACCTGCAGTATGAAACAATCTCTAACCTGCAGTATGAAACAACCACTATCCTCCAGTATGAAACAACCACTAACCTGCAGTATGAAACAATCTCTAACCTGCAGTATGAAACAACCACTATCCTCCAGTATGAAACAACCACTAACCTCCACTTTGAAACAACAACTAACCTGCAGTATGAAACAACCACTAACCTCCAGTATGAAACAACCACTAACCTCCACTTTGAAACAACAACTAACCTGCAGTATGAAACAACCACTAACCTCCAGTAAGAAACAACCACTAACCTGCAGTAAGAAACAACCCCTAACCTCCAGTAAGAAACAACCACTAACCTGCAGTAAGAAACAACCACTAACCTGCAGTAAGAAACAACCACTAACCTGCAGTAAGAAACAACCACTAACCTGCAGTAGGGGAAGAGGTAAATGCTGCTGTATATTTTCTTAAGTAGATTCCAGGGAACATAGGCTTGCTTTCTTTGCTATTCTGTTGTGTGATGCAGTAGGGCCAATATCTACATGAAATTAATATTTGTATTTAACTTTTATTCATGGTTTATTGGAAATGAATTAGTTGATTGATTAGTTGACAAATAACAATTAATAGGTTTTTATCGTGATTGTTCATGTTTTATACTATTAAGAATTGAGCTGAAACATTCATGTTTGATAACTTGTGAAATCGGGAACAATCCCAACACTGGAAGTAGCCTAATAAGCCTAGTCAGTGAAAAACCTCATCATGGTCAGGTGTCAATCAATACATGCCACTTTCAGTCCTCCTCAGCCTGTTACTATCTCCCACCAAAGGCTCCGCCTGCTCTCTGCAAGGATATTGCCTTTCTCGCAAGTGAAAGTATTTAAATGATGAGGGCAGGAGCCGCTGTATTCTGAAGTAAACGGGACCACAAGAAACACACGTGTGGGAGGTTGACATTGGAGCCCCGCTATACCGACCACGTAACAGCGTTTCTTTGAGAAGCAAACATCACCAGTGGCTACAAAAAAAATAGAACTATACATTTTGCAACCATTTTTTATTCATATCTATGCAAGATTCCTTTTTTTTATTGAATGGAGATGCATCTCCTCGCTGTCGCGCGTAAAATATGCATACAAATAGGCTAATCTCCATGCGCGTAATAATTCCATCCCACCAGTGCATTTGGATGTATTACAATTCCACGAAAGCAACCGGGATATACATTATCTCTACTAAGCAACATCAAAGAAGACCTTGAATTCTGCAGAGGAGGGATGATTGACACGAGAGGGAATTGACCGACTTGTGGAATAACGGTGGTCGCTTGATCACAGTGCGATCTCTATCCCTGGGACTTGTAATTCTGGATGGCCCCCTGAACGTCTTTAAATCGTCCCGGAACGTTTTATTGTGAATACTGTCAATGAGTGAATGTGAATCCTACCTGGAACATTGGACCGAACCTTCAGTTGTTTCTGGATCTCCATCGTCGGGCTATCCATTTATAAGTTGTAACAGAAGGGAGATAAAATCCAAGCTGAAATTCCCGCTGGGAAGAACTGTTATTTCCCAGAGAACTCATGTGGAATTGGAATAGTGGAATTCATGAAGAAATATTTGACTTATTTCAATATGAGGCTTAGAACATCGAGATTAGGCTACCTGTGAGTTATTATACTACTGAACTGTTAAGATTTAAGGAATTGGCTATATAGACCTACACAGTTACTTGACATATTTGGAAATGTATATGAAACATAAACATTATTCTTTTTTTCTTTTTTATGTTTCAGGTTACTTCAGTTCTTAGCGCTGTGTTTTTACACACAGGTACCAACTTGCATGCATTTTTATGAAGTTTGCAGCGCAATGGGCATACAATAACATTTCATAGCCCCTTAAAAAGATTTCAGTCCATCAATGCAACTAATTATACCCATTTACAAGCGTTTTTATCCTTATTGATATTAATCCAATTCGTTTGCATATCTGCAGTAAATGTGTAATAACAATGAAAACATTTTATTATGAGCCCTAAGAAGTTGGCAACAAGTCAAACATCTTGAAAAGACGTAAACGCGAGCCTAAAAGGTAATTGTTAAAACATATGGGGATGGCGTATGGCTGAATTGAAAAATAATCGTTAAGGGATATAGCTAAGGGAGATGGGGGTGAAAGATCATTCGTGGTAAAACAACCTATCATAGGCATGTCATCTCGAGTGAGGACAGCGGACTCGCTGCGTGCATCTCCCCAAACACTCACCGTGCAAGGGCACTTTTTCTCTTCTAAAAGCCATGTGCCCGCGATTCCCTTTGAAATGCCTATAGCCCAAGCCCATATGAAAAGCATATGATTGGTGTTCTTTGAAATATATAAATATGTTTTGGTTGGAAAATAACTTGATCTGCTTCTCATTCATTTAGACTGAACATCAATTAGCATTAAATATCAGTTCGGCTATGCTCTCTCATTGATGCTTTTATTTTATACTTCAATGCTTTTATTCATGCTTTTTTTATTGTATGTGTTTTTCTTGTTTGATAGAACACAGTGCAGTCCCACTCCCCACCTCCTAATTTCAAGCACCATGTGAACGAGCAGTGCCGGTTGTCTGACCGGATGAGCCGCCGGTTGATTCGGACCTACCAGCTCTACAGCCGGACCAGCGGCAAACATGTCCAGGTTCTGGGCAATAAGAAAGTGAATGCCATGGGCGACGACGGAGCTGTGCACGGTAAGAAACGAATAAATCACCCCCAGCATGAAATGGGAGCCTTCAAGTAGGCCTAGGCATCTTCGTAATAATTGTAGGATTTAACAGGCCTAGGCCTATTCCAGATTTTGTAATTACTTAAATCTACTTATGGACACGTCAATTTAAAAGTCATGTAGACCTATTGGAGAAGAAAATTAGGTATATTATGAAAATGTTACCATTTAAAAAGCAAACAGTTCTATTTAGCATGGAGAAGTCTAGGTTTGAGTAGGCGGCGGGAGGGAGAAAATGCATTCGAAATGGATTATATAGTATTGTTCTGGACTGGGATTCTCGGGAGAAACCCACTCAGAATATCTGGTAAACACATCAGATCTCGTCTTACTTTCTACCTTCTTAACATTTACTGAGTAGCTTACCCTCTCAGAAGCGGTTGAAAGAAAGAAATATGACTTCCAATTTTCATAACCTTGAGATGCCATATTTTTTACCCAAAGTTATTTGAGGCGAATGTGTTTTTGTTTAATTCTGTCCCCCATTGGTTTTTGATGGACACATGTCAATGAATATTCAAATACCGTAATATTTAAATGTTATAAATATACACTAGCTCTCTCAAGTCCATCCTTTGAACAAAACATAAATTCAATCATATCTGCTTAAACATACCAAAAAAAGTACGACATTTTTACACGCGATTTAGTGGTTTAAAATATCAGTAACTGATTGACATTTGCCACGAGAATGACAAAAATGTGATAAATGTCATTGATAAAACAGATTTGTTTTAACTCACTTATCCAGAGTGGTGCTGAATGGCCCTTAGAGACAATGCATTGTTTTTGGAAGGGTTTGGGTAAACTGCATTTCTGCCAAGTGTAATAATTAGCACAACATTTCTCAGTGCAAATTCATCGCACGGTTTCATCCACATGAAGTTAAAAAGTTGTATTTCTCAACAGTGGTGGTCTAGACGTATTCATTCACTATTTAAAAAAAGTGCTATCTAGACCCATAAAAGGTTATTCGGATGTCCCCGTAGGAGAACACTTTGAAGAACCCTTTTTGGTTGCAGATTGAATCCTTTCGGGTTCCATGTAGAACCCTTTCTACAGAGGTTTCTAGATGGAACCCAAAATGGTTCTACCTGGAACCAAAAGGGGTTATCCTATGGGGACAGATAAAGAACCCTTTTAGAACAAGTTTTTCTTAGAGTATAGCCTATGGACAAAGTGTACAATATAGACAGCTGTTTTGATGAAATCTATGAGAGGTTGGGAATTTTTTCTCCCCACAAGGAAAAGATTGTCTTCAATTTAAAGGGAGCAAATTCCTGTCACCAAAGTCTTTTTTTGGTCTGTCTAGCCATCTTTCCACCACAACCATCTATTTCTCCCTATGCCTGCTGCCTGCTTTTTGGAGTGTCATTTAATGAGGAATTTTCATTGCTTTACAACTCAATGTATGACTCGGTTTATAAAGAGCGGTGAAGTCAGCATCTTCATTTTATCCCCTTTTCTCTCTCTGTTCTTCTTTCTTCATCTCCCTCAAACACACACACACACCTCGCCTTGGCTCGAGCGTGCATGTCCTAAGTGGGTGTCACTCTTGTAGCAGGCCCAAATTTGACCACTGCTCGGTGCTTTTGTGGCTGTGTCGCTGACCGCTATGTTCTCTCACTCCCTTGTTCCTCCTTCCCCACCATCATCTAAGTGGAGCGTAGCGCGGCATTTTATAGCTGTTCAATGACAATGGCTCAGTGCGAAGTCAAAGCCACTTGCTGCTATTCTAAAAGACTTCAGTGTTTTTTGCCAATGTTTCGAATTTAATTTATGTTTGAAGGTTTTGCCATATTCAATAATTTTCTTTCCGCTGCATGCAAGGTTGATGCCATGATAACGAGTAGTACAACTCTGCTAAAGTCATTATAATATAATACATCACTTTTGGTTATTAGATCGAGGTTAAATGTAGTCCTCTGAACCCTTCATTACAATAACTTAACACCCTTTCTGATGTCATCACGTCAATACTACATAGTCTCACAGTCTTCAAGTTCAATTCAGTCTCAAATGATACCACTATTGGATTCTTTTTCACAAGGGTTTTAGCTCAAAGTTACGAATGCATGCATATCGTGTTCACAAAATAGAATAACCTCATAAGCTTGAGAACCATTGTGCATTATCTGAGCTGAATAAAGTTAAGAATATTATGTGTTTTATGTTTTTCTAGCCAAACTTGTGGTGGAGACGGACACGTTTGGTAGTCGTATTCGGATCAAAGGGGCAAAGACTGGCTACTACATCTGCATGAACAAGACGGGGAAATTGATTGGCAAGGTAAATATTAGATTTATTTATTAATCCTTTATTTAGGGAAGTCACATTAAAATGTACATCTCTTTTCATGTGAGCCCTGGAGGTCGGTTGAGTTCAATAAGTTATGTCATCATTTTGACTGTGACCATGAATACAACGTTTCAGGGAAAAGTCATGTCTGTCCTGTGTAAGGTTCTTCACTTGAGTTATGACCAGAAAAGCCCTTGTAGGGAGTTGGACATGATTTGGAAAGAAACATGAAGGATTGATAGGATATTTACTTGTCAAAACAATATTTTAACATCCTCAGAGACTGACCCCCTAAATCATTCCGTCATTCCGTCTCTCACCCTCACCCTCACCCCCTCCTCTCTCTCTCTAACAGCGGAAGGGTCGCGGCAAAGACTGCATCTTCACAGAGATCGTTCTGGAGAACAACTACACTGCTCTCCAGAACGCTAAATATGAGGGCTGGTACATGGCCTTCACACGTAAAGGAAGGCCCCGCAAGGCCTCCAGGACCAAGCAACACCAGAGGGAGGCCCACTTCATGAAACGCCAGCCCAAGGGCCACCTCCTGGGTGACACCCAGCCCTTTGATGTCCTCCCCCTCCCTGTGGTCCCCTTCCACCCTCGGAGGACTAAACATACCCATCACCACAGCTCAGGGGCCCACTGAGGAAAGAACAGACGAAGAAGAAGAGGAAGCATAGGGAGGGAGGGGAATACACCAAACAAAAATACCACTACCACATTTCTGCTCCTTGCAAGGAGTCCTTCTGTTATGTTTTGTACTGGATTGTGTCTAAAACAATGAGTAGGCTATCTAATCTGCTACGTCAGACCGAGGTTTATTCGTAGGAAAGAGTTTTTATAACCAGAGGACGATTTTAGTGCTCAAGCACTCGATGAGATTTGAATGAATGAAAGGACATCTTGGGCTTAGTGATAACCCTACTCAGCTATAAAGAGAGGATGTTATGAGAGAGAAATAATGAATACACATTACATGGCAGCTATCTTTGGATCATCATGTGGTTGCATCAACTAATTAACAGTGAATACATGTAAAACACATTATTTTGCATTTAGGAGGCCATTTTCGTTCATTTTCGTTAGTCTGTTTTCTACATATTTGAATATATTTTTAATTGGAAGATTTGTAAAATACTTTTAAATGATGGAAATATTTATTGTAGAGTGTATATTAAAATCACAAAAGAATTTTGAGTCAATGCGCCGTTTCTAACCATTTTTCTAGCTGGGTCACTTTGGGGTCCCAAAGGTTCTAACGTTGACAAAAAAACTGGAGACCCAGATAACTGAGGGGCAATATCTGTGACAGGCTACTGCAATTCAATGTGCTCAGCAAGTGAGACTTGGGCCTGAATAGTTGGGGCTATGCATTAAAAGCAGATGAGGTCAGCCCACAATTTTGTTCTCGAGACAAAGGTTACCACCATGTAGTTGCATTTCTCACGATCACACACCGTAACCCTGTGATCAAATGGGCCCTTTGTGGCCCTCATATAAAAGGACATGTTATACAATAGTGGGTTCGAATAATAACACGAGGAGGGGTCAGTTATCAAAAAGAAGCTAGTCTCACAGGAGGGAGGGAGGGAGGGAGGGAGGGAGGGAGGGAGGGAGGGAGGGAGGGAGGGAGGGAGGGAGGGAGGGAGGGAGGGAGGGAGGGAAAGCGAAAGAGCACTAGGGCTCAGTGTGGCAAAATGTGGCACCGGCTGAAAGAGGGGGAATGGCTGGGAAGAGGCATTCGGGAATGAAAGGACGTGGCAGAAAGAAACCCTCCTCTCTTTCCCAGGAGCAACTGAGCATGACCGGCAGAGGCCAAATGACAGGGGGAAGAAGACCCGGTCGGCCTGGCCGCACAACAGAATCGGAAGACCCGGTCGGCCTGGCTGCACCACAGAATCTGATGACGGGGAAGAAGACCCGGTCGGCCTGGCTGCACAACAGAATCAGAGCAGCCCCTCTCTCTCTCTCTCTATTCCCTTCCTCTCTTTTTCTCACTGTTTGAAGTCTGGATGTCCTATTGGTTGTTTGCTAAAGGTCGGATTCCAAATATGAGGAATGTTTTTTCAGTATAGCTAAGCGCCAAGCGCCACCAGCTTTGAGGACTTGCAAACAAATGAACAACTAAAAGCTGTGATTAAAAAGGTTCAATAAATCTGAAAGGATAAAAACTCTGAACTTTTAGTGTTTTTATTGTTACTCCTATTGAGAAATGAATGGCTATCCTCATGGCTCAATGGCTACTAGGACCCATCATGCACTTTAATTGAAGCATTATCCTGCTCTGCCAAATGAGAAAAGACAGCAGTGTACGCAAATCACCCTCCAAATGGTCGTTTAATTCCGTGTCCAACATTTTATTTGGACAACACAAAGTCAAAGCAATCCAACAGCAACTCTTGATTTGAGAAAATAGTTGAGAATTTTTTTCTCAGATCTTGTGCTTTGGTTGGATCTGGTTCCCAAATCCCATGACATATCTCCTCCCCTTTAGGAAGTACGCAAAGCACAATAGTGAGTGACCTGTGGTTTAGTCGCCGTGTTTAGCCCTTGTACTGCTCACTTGGTTAGGCACATAGAGTCCCAGAAATGCAAAGAATCACCACTAGGTATTTAAATGGAATTGTTCCTTTTTTGCAGCATTGTTTTCTTTTCATGCAGCATCTATGTTTCATTTTGAACTGCTCTAGGTAAGCTTCTATACAATAACACATTGTGTTAAAAAGTAAATCAGTAAAATTTCACTTCAGTTTTCATTTCATTCAATCAAACTTTGATGGTCAAACCTCAGTCATATTAGCTTAGTCAGATATAATGTCTTGTTACTCATCTCCCTAGAGTTTGATGGTCAAAGTTATCAAGCATTCAGTCAGATAACGTTTCTCATTGTGGCTCAGTGTGGTACTCGATTTACAAAAGAGCCTACAACCTTTTTCCACTTTGCAGTAATTCAGTACTACTGTCATGCAAGAACCTATATTTACAAAGAAGCATACGACTTGTTCACTTCCTAGTAATATAGTGCTTCTGTCATCCAAGCTCCATACCTCTCCTTGGCTATCCCCAGTCTTGGGGTTTGCGAGAGGATTTGTTGGAGGACTCTGGGCCAGTAAAGTCACCCCCTGGAGGACAGGGCCAGGCTCAGGGGACCAGTAAGACCTGCTAGTACTGGCTAGCTCGGCCATAATGGCTTTCAGGGTGGCCTACTCTGGGCTGCACAATCATGAGCATAAGGGTATTCAGTTAACACAAATGGGACGTGCTTGTAAGGGCGACCCCGTCGAGAACAGTGTGTGTGTGTTTGTGTGTGTGGAAAGAATAGGGAAAAGGCATTGTGTGTTAAAGTGTTTTACAAGGGAAGGAGACCAAGAATTGTGGGAGCAGGATGAACTCTCTGCGTTTGGAGTATTTTAACAACTAAGAGTTTGCATAGTTAAGGGAAAGGAGAGATGTAAAGACAGTTGTTAACAATCTTATGGAATTGTATTCATCTTGAAAGGACAACAACGCGTATTAAACCCAATAAGTGTTCGTATCTCGACAACAACGATTCAGAACTTTTTACAGAACAGCAGTGGCATTTCTCAAATATCTTTTTGACAGAACAATTGTAAGTGTTCTATCAAAAACGAACAAGTTTAAACAAGTAACTATGTCTGTAATTCACTGTCTCAATTCAACATCCCCCCGCCCGACCGCAATAAACACAATGGAAAGTATGGACAAGGCACTGTGCAAAAATTTTCCAATAGTGGAATCCCATTGAGAACCAGAAATCAGAGTAGAAAAAAATACAGGATACTGCATCACCAGTGCAAATCAAAAATGACTTGTTTGAGTGACATCCCCTCAGATCCACACTGGGACTTCATTGAGTTTTGCAGTCGACGTCCCCTTCATTGGTTCCCTTCAGTTTCTTCACCTCCTGGAGTAGCTCGTGCTCAATGGTTAATATCTCCTTGGGCTTCTTGTACTTGAAAGGAAAGACAGAATATGTCATTACCTCTATAGAAACCCCTTTCCCTTCCATGTACATCCTGTAGTATAATGTTTGGCCTGAAGTGGGATAACACAGAGGCTTCTTATTCCCTACATAGTACACTACTTTCGACCAGTCAGGCTCAAATGTAGTGCACTATATAGGGAATAGGGTGCCAATTTTAACAAACACAAGGAATAGGAAATCGAATAGTACAGAGGAACCGATTATGATAGGTATACACATAAAGTAACGGTCAATCTCTTCATCAGATACTTAGTAGGCTATCCTAATGTTTGTTCTAAGTAATTCAATGATTCCCTTGAGTTTATAGGCGTGTTCTGATACAAGTGAGACGAATACAAAAATATAGTTTCAATCTAGAGATTAAAATCACCCAAGGTGGGATTTGAGAAGTACTGTAGTTGGTTTGTTTGTTGTTGTTGTTGTCAGGAGTACTTACACTGACAATTAACGTGTTATTGGCATGGGTGAAGTTGAGCGCGGAACTATCCAATGGCAGCTGGCTTCGGTCCAGATCAGGAACATTAAACTTCTTGTAGTACCTGCAAAGGATAACACACCGCAGTGAGAAAAGGGTTTCTTGAAGGCAAGAGATCAATATTTTTGTCAACAGTGCCACCTATAGGAGAGCCAGCCTCACTTACATTGCGGAACTGTAACAAGCACTGACAAAAGAAAATAAAGGAAAATATAGGAGGCCTTCTCCATTGTGAAGATGTTACAACTGTAGAAATTATATAGACTTTGAATGTGGTATCAATTTTCAGGGACCTGTAGTTAACGATATCTGAAGTGATATAGGCCTAGCAGTTTATCAGTAGATTTCTAAGGAGGGGAAACATATCAACTGTATGCTTAACTATTAAAGCCATTTTGGCATGAGAATGGAATAGAGGCTATTCGGATGTTACTTTTTGTTATTTGTTCGTATGATGCAGCATCGTTGATCAGGCTCCACTGAAATGTTGTAGACCTCTTTGGGGTACGGAAGGTTCCGGACTCTCCACAGGAAACTGGTCTTTGTGTCTTTGCGCATAAATACAGGCTGAGGAAATACAACAGAGCATTGTACTGTTAATTGCATACTGTTTATTGATGATTCATTTAATAGTAAAATGATGAAAATGAAGTTCATTCCACGATTGTAAAAGTATTAGTTGACACATTTGGATCAGTACTGATGGTGATAGTGAACTAGAATCAATTAGCAATTTAGATCATGGCCTGAAATATAACAGATGTAAATATTGTATAATACACCTCACGTTTGAACAGTTTTCCTTGATAACATCTGATTCCAAACAGGCTACAGTAGATGGGACTGGCTCTCCAACTTCTATCTCCCATGGTCCCTGTCCCTTCAAGGTGCTTTTTGAACGCCACTTCCGTACTGCAAAGAAAGAATACATGTAACTAACAACAGCTGAGAGTGGAAATAATATAATGCACAGGAAGCAATGTAGCTAATGCAGGATACTTTTTAGAAGATGTCTAATCTGAAACAAGCTTACCAATGAGCTCATCTGTTGTCAAGTCATATTCTTCTGCCATTTCTTTCCCATCTGTAAAGAGATAGTGTATCTTCCTTTTCCCTGGAAAGAGGTTTGCAAAGCATTAATATAAATGCATTTAAATGTGAACTAGCAAGCTTTCATCTTTGCTAAACAGATTTTCTAGGCAAAGTGAAGGTTAGTGTTAGTTAGCGGCTAATGCTAGCGAGCTTATAATTGACACTGAAGTCTTACTAGTTGAATGCAAGGGTAAATGTTGTGATACAAAACACAATAATGATGATAACTTGCCTACACCTCTCTGTTTCACTCACCATCGTGTATTAAAGCGGTTTTCGTGGATGCTTTTAGGAGATCTGACCAGCTCTGCACAGCCATATTGCAAAAAACGGATACTTCCTAAAACATCACGTGTAGCCACGGCAACGGAGGTCATCGTGAAACGTATAATTCATTTTTCCTTTTTTTAAACTCCATAATCTGTCAAAAACATGTTTACATTTACTCAATAAATAATACATACTTTTGTACAATATTTTCTCGAAAAATATGTAACTTTGTCGTGCAAGAACTAAAAATTGGTATATAACGAACCGGAAGTTAAATTATTTTAAACCATCTGCATTGTCACATTGGTTTGTGTTTTGGTCGTCGAAAGGGGTAAAACATACGGAATTATGAAAGCTTTCCCCAAAGTGAAGAGAGCAGGGGCACGTGAGGGAAAGGATGCCCCCCCACCAAAGAGGAAGTCTGATGAAACTACCTGTTACAGGTGTGGGCCGTGTTTGAGAGCATCAAATTCGTAATGCATTTTGGGCAAATTGTGACTGATTGACAGATCTACAAATAATAATGATTTTATAACAGTAGATCAGTCGATGTTGAACAAGCCCTGTGTGTAAAACTACTTTTTCACAATCCCATTTCAGGGAGTGCTTTCCAGGGCGTCACCGTACACGTATTACCAGCCGGCATCGGGAGCGCCAGATGTCAGATCTTCCAGAGACAGATTGTCCAGAATGGAGGCCAAACTGAGAGTTCCCTCTGTCCCACAGTCACCCATGTAGTAGTGGATGACAGTATGGACTGTGACAGGGCTCTCAGGCTGCTCAAAGTGGACAGGCTGCCCTCTGCAGTTTATCTGTTGAAGTGCACCTGGCTTAGCACCTGCATCAGTGAGCAGAGACTGCTGGATACAGCAGACTACAGCCTACTCAACCCAGACAAAGACATGGAAACTACAAAGGACGGTGTCAAAGAAGACGTGCTCGACAGTATCCCACTCCCAGCCACACAGGACATGAAGCAGCCGATCTTTGATGAAACAAAACCAGATGAGTCAACAGAGACTGTAGGTTGACGACCACATAACCATTAACCATAACCCTGTCACTGCATGATAGCTTCTTCTGGCCCTAATCATACACTTCATTACTTCATGTATCCATAGGTCCAAGACACTAAAGATGACTTCAAAGACGAATATGGCGTCTCCCAGAGCGATCTGGAGGCTCTGATCAGTGGCTTGCACCCCAAGGACGAGACCCCCAGTACCGCCACTGCCCACTCAGACCCCCAACAGAAGCCTCTCTCAGGGAAGTGGGTGTGTGCCCAGTCCTCCCAGTCCAAGGTTGACAACCACAACAAGCACATCACAGATAAACTGGAGGTGCTGGCCAAGGCCTACACGCACCAGGGGGACAGATGGAGAGCACTGGGCTACTCCAAAGCTGTCAACGCCCTCAAGAGCTACCACAGGCCTATCACGTCCTATGAGGTAGTTTATTTAGTCCCATATCTGCATAGTTGGTGATTATGGTCGGTCATTTTGTATTTGTGTCAGCATAATTCATTCCTGTCTCTCGATTCGCACTATTGCAAACATTGTGAAATGTGGCTGATAGGTTGGTTAGTTGGTTGGTTTACGCAACTGCATCCCTGTTATTGACAAGATGGATGCATAAATCGTGTATTGATGGATGCATAAATTGATTGCTGGTGATTCAATTTCAGGTGGCCTGAAAGGAGTCCTTAAAGGCCCAGTGCAGTAAAAATTCTGTTTTACTGTGTTTTGTATCATATTGTACAACAGCTGATGAAGCCATTGAGGAAATGCTTCCTTTTAAATCAATGAAAGCTGCGTGTTGCATCAAGCTCAAGAAACGCGTTCATTCTAAATTGAAATAATGAGAAATAGTTGATTATTGTTGCATATGGCCTCAGCTATACACCGATGGTTATTTTACATAGATTTATGAAGTCAAGAAGCTGCTACTACTAGCTAGCTAGCTACATTGACTATCTAGCAACTTGGAAAATTAGAGGATCATTTAGTACAACCACTAGTACCTGCAAAAAACTGGGCCAAAACTATTGTACTTATGCATAATCAATTAATATGGTATAGTACAGTAGGAAAAATAGAATACAGACACTCCCCATCTGCTCCTCTCCGCTCTCAAAACAACGTGCTCTGTGTAGCAAGTAAAACGTCACTTTGACGAGATGCTGATGGAAAAGCAACGTGACGTGTATGGTAGAGTTAAAGTGTGACAATGTGACCAATGTTATTTCCTGATAGTTGCTTCATTTGTTGAAAACACAATCTACACAGGACCTTCTAATCAGCATGTTTTGCATGGTTTGACAAGTTTTTTTAATAAGGTTGTGCTGCTGAGTACCGGCGGGGGGAGGCCTGGAGAAGGCTAGTGCCCCCCCCGTTTGAACTTAGAGATTTTTGTGTTTTTTTAACACTTGTAACTTCCATTTCTTGCAATATAAATACAAAAATTATAGCAATTAAAGTAACAAAAATAAAATATGCTGGTAAATTAGTTTCAGCTTGGTAAATTAGTTAGTAGACCAGTAACAGAGTTCCAAACCTCTCTGCCAATAACAGCTAGTTTTCTGTTTTTCCCTCCCCACGGTGACAGTCCTTGCTAAATTCTTGCTTCCGCAAATTAGTTTTTTGCTTAAAAGCAATTTTTGAATATTTTTGACCATTTGAATGGAAAACTATTACAGTAAGGTACATCATTTTTATCCAGAAAGATTTGATATTAGTATAAAAATGGCTGCAGTGGGCCTTTTAACTCCTTGTAATTTACTAAACCATGCCTGTCAAATTTCAGGAGGCCTGTAAGATCCAGGGCATTGGCAAGAAGATGGCTGACAAGGTCATGGAGATCATGGAGAGTGGGCACCTCCGTAAGATAGATCACTTGGGAGAGGCAGTGCCAGTACTGGAGATGTTCACCAATATTTGGGGGGCAGGGGCCAAGACTGCCCAGCTTTGGTACACACAGGTTAGATGGATTGATCTTAGAGGGTGTTGGTTGTCACACAGTCAGTCTCTCTGTCTGTGTGTGTCTCTCTTTCTCGCTCTCTGATTTTGCATGCAACACAGCTATGACTGTGTAAGATTTGTTATTTTTGTATTGTGGAGTGTGCAGTTATTTTAGTGTTTGATAGTGTGATACAAATCGATTTGACATGAGCTAAAAAAATATATATTTTCCATCTTAGGGGTTCTGCACTTTGGAGGACATCTGCACTAAGGCCAATCTGAACCACAACCAAATAATTGGACTCAAACACTACGACGACTTTCTGGACCGGATGCCCAGAGAAGAGGCAGCCGCCATTGAAAAAACGGTAACACATCTCCCTCTTATTGTCTCAAGCACCCACATTAAAGGTCAATCAATGTTAAAATGTAACATTCCAACATTATATTAGTTATAGACTAAACAGGCCTCTTCTTCCCACTTCATCTAGTGGGGTTAAGAGAGTTTCTTTAGAAAAGTGTCTCCAGTCCAGTACTCTAACCCCCTTGCGAACAAGAGATCTTGTAAAGTGAAATGCTACGGGACCTCAAAGCCAAGTTCAGATGTTTTAAGTTTGCCTTGGCCCCTAAGCAGACTGTCAGTCCAGTCCTCCTAGCCTGGTCTGTGTGTGATGGAGAAAGCAGACATCCCACTCTCTGTCAGAGTCCTGCCGGCCGCATCCCTAAGGGGGGGAACTCACTCTTAGAAACTTGGCGCATCATATGTCAGCAGATACCAGGGCTGTGTTTCATTCCAGAAAGGTGTTTCCTCCCCCTCTGCCTCCGTTCACTCCCTTTCATGGATCTGAGAAAGCTGGGTGGGTGTAAAGCAAAAAACTCATCTAGATTACGCCCATAAAGATAGAGGACTCATCATGGATATAACCCGTTTTAGCATGGACACTGCCATTGAGGGCTTCCACCACTTTAAAGTAATCAACTGCGTGGGGACTCCTATGAGTTGGGAGCAATCAGCCAATGAAGATGAAGAAAATGGACTACTTGAAAATGGAGATGTATAATGGCACAGATACAAAGATGAGACCTCTATCTAGCTATGATTCCGCCTTATTGCTTTCACCTGTCCAGTCCTATCAGATCTGTGAAGGGGAGGGAACATAATCGTGGAATGAAACGCTGCCCTGGTCACTGGGAGCACCGGGTACAAAGCCAGTTGTTTTCATATAGTATTACTTGGATTTCCCTGTTGCTTTCGTGGCTGCCAGACATAAAGTGCAGATTAGAAAGATGACTATAGCATGTGTCCTTCTGACTTGTGGCTTGTCAAAATAATATGTAGTGTCGTCAAAATGTATCTGGCCTGCCTGAATACAGTTAATGCTTACCTGTTGACCGGCAAGGCTTTATGAAAATACACCATTTTCTTTTCTAATTTCAAGTAGGTAATATAAATAAAATTTGAGGACATGTCTTGAAGATTCAACACGCGTACAACATGTTATTTTGAGTCCAAATATGAACGAGAAACAAACCAACCTTTCTGTTATAATGAAGGCCCCTGAGAGAACATTACTGGGGAAAACTTTGAAACAGTCTAGAACCCATAACCATTCATTATAAATACATTGTATGCAAAGTGGTCCTCCGCACCACTGGTCTGGGATCCAAGCTGAATTGCTCTTTTTCACAGTTGTTTTTTAACGGAGACTATAGTGAAACACAATAGTGTATCAGAAAAACAATAGGGAAACAGCGATTCAATTTGGATTCCCAGGCTATCCCACCCCACCACAGATTTGACTGTATTTCAAACAAACAAAATGTCCCTGTCCTGTTGTAAATGTTTAGGTGAGAGAGCCCCCACCATATATTGTATCCCAAACGGTAACATTATTCACTGTATGTGAAACAAAGTTAATTCAGTGTGGTCTAGAGTTGGGCGATTATATATGATTAAATTGAATATTGTGCTATTTGACATTGATGATATCATGATGTGCAAGACTATACTCTAATTGAGCTTTACAAATCAAAACTGTGCCATTTTCAGTTAGGTTGTATCAATATGTTGAAAATGTAGTCTAAATGAATGAATTAAGCCTTATTGTTTTTGCCATACAATGAATATTTAATGAGAATGCGACTACAATATCATAAATAAGCACAAAAATGGCCCAGTCTGGAATGATTTAGTCATTAACCCTTTACACTTGCGGGAATTGGCCTATATGGATAGGGCTAAATTGAAATGCTTCTTACAGAAGGAATATGAAAAGCACATTCATAACCATGGTAGCAATTGAAAGGGAACAGTTTGGAGTTAATGGGAAAATGATTAGACCAAAGGTGAGAACACAGCAGTTCACCTGACACAAGACTGAATCCAAACATTACACTGTTGATTTTATGTGCATTTTACATTTACTGTACTTTTCACCACATTTATTGATAACAAATCTGAAAATACTCTGGATACATACTCTAACATGATAACACTATTCCTGAAAAATGTGCGGTAGGTGCAACATAAGACAAAAACATGACAATGGTTTGAGTTAGTCCTCTAACTGGTGTCTCCAAGTGGACACACACCTGTCCAAAGTGTACACAGTTCCTCAGTCATTTCTATGCATTTTTATGACTCGAAGAAGTCTTCAACTCTAAGGTACTTTTTTTTAACCTCTCCTAGCTGTAACATTGGGAAACGAGAGCAAGCACACTTGTAGTTGTTTCGTTTTAAAACACAACCTTGCATTCCCGCCATCACACAATTATTGTTGCTGTTTACACAATCCCAAAACAGTCCATGCTTTATAAATCACAGTCTGGGTCAGGTGGGCATGATTTGAAAGCTTGTTCTATTGGCAACATGACTAGCTAAGTTATAAGTTAGGCTTTCACCAGGTCATTCAGAGAAACGGATTGGAATTTTGGTGCGCATAGAAAGGAGTCATGAGTGCTTTCAGGTTGCAAATTATCTTCACAATAAACAAACACAGGCTCATTCTGTTCAGAACAACCCAGGGTATGACCCCATGTCATCTTGTAACTGTACATCAAACAGTGATCATAAACGCTGACACTGTGTATGCCATGAGTTTCATGATATGGAGATGTGAAGTGCACATTTGGACTCACGGGTCTTTGGCTTGCTTGTGTGACATCAAAGTGGTATTTATTATAATAATCCTCATCGTCTCATCTTTCAAAGTACATAGAGTCCTCTTAACTTACAGCATTTCCCTCACTAAGGGAACAAAAAAATAGCAAACGTTGCCCTAGTACTGGGAGAGATGGGGGCAACTTCTTAACGCGCGCGGTGCTCAAGTTCAGAACGGCTGTCAGTCCAAACCCATACAACGCTGTGAAGCGCAGAGCCTGAGCTCTGACGTCATGTATAGTTACTGTACAGCTACTACGTCCCAATTTAGGCGCTTATTAGTGCCCAAATCTGCCATTTTCAACACGTATTCGGGTACAGGTACAAGTGTAAAGGGCTACCAACTCAAAACAATTATTGGATATCGCAAACTGTAACTTTGTTCCTCTCCTGTTGTACATGTGAAGGAGGCAGCCCTGTTATTCCATGACAAACTATAACATATCCCTGTCCTTTTCTACTGTATAGGTGAAGGAGGCAGCCCTGTAATTCCATGACAAACTAACATATCCCTGTCCTTTTCTACTGTATAGGTGAAGGAGGCAGCCCTGTAATTCCATGACATACTAACATATCCCTGTCCTTTTCTACTGTATAGGTGAAGGAGGCAGCCCTGTAATTCCATGACATACTAACATATCCCTGTCCTTTTCTACTGTATAGGTGAAGGAGGCAGCCCTGTAATTCCATGACAAACTAACATATCCCTGTCCTTTTCTACTGTATAGGTGAAGGAGGCAGCCCTGTAATTCCATGACATACTAACATATCCCTGTCCTTTTCTACTGTATAGGTGAAGGAGGCAGCCCTGTAATTCCATGACAAACTAACATATCCCTGTCCTTTTCTACTGTATAGGTGAAGGAGGCAGCCCTGTTATTCCATGACAAACTAACATATCCCTGTCCTTTTCTACTGTATAGGTGAAGGAGGCAGCCCTGTTATTCCATGACAAACTGTAACATATCCCTGTCCTTTTCTACTGTATAGGTGAAGGAGGCAGCCCTGTAATTCCATGACAAACTAACATATCCCTGTCCTTTTCTACTGTATAGGTGAAGGAGGCAGCCCTGTTATTCCATGACAAACTAACATATCCCTGTCCTTTTCTACTGTATAGGTGAAGGAGGCAGCCCTGTAATTCCATGACAAACTAACATATCCCTGTCCTTTTCTACTGTATAGGTGAAGGAGGCAGCCCTGTAATTCCATGACAAACTAACATATCCCTGTCCTTTTCTACTGTATAGGTGAAGGAGGCAGCCCTGTTATTCCATGACAAACTGTAACATATCCCTGTCCTTTTCTACTGTATAGGTGAAGGAGGCAGCCCTGTTATTCCATGACAAACTGTAACATATCCCTGTCCTTTTCTACTGTATAGGTGAAGGAGGCAGCCCTGTTATTCCATGACAAACTGTAACATATCCCTGTCCTTTTCTACTGTATAGGTGGAGGCAGCCCTGTTATTCCATGACAAACTAACATATCCCTGTCCTTTTCTACTGTATAGGTGAAGGAGGCAGCCCTGTAATTCCATGACAAACTAACATATCCCTGTCCTTTTCTACTGTATAGGTGAAGGAGGCAGCCCTGTAATTCCATGACAAACTAACATATCCCTGTCCTTTTCTACTGTATAGGTGAAGGAGGCAGCCCTGTTATTCCATGACAAACTGTAACATATCCCTGTCCTTTTCTACTGTATAGGTGAAGGAGGCAGCTCAGTTTCTGGACCCTGGCCTGTTGGCCATGGCCTGTGGTTCGTACCGCCAGGGGAAGGACACGTGTGGAGATGTTGACGTCCTCATCTCTCACCCAGACGGGAAGTCCCGCCGGGGTGTCTTTAGCAAAGTGTTACAGAGCCTCCACCAGAGCGGTAGGAGGACACGTCCAAATACAGGACATTTGATTTATTAACTGTCGGTGAATTCCCAACCAATTATAGCTACATTAAGTTTTTTTTCTCTCTTGTATAGACAATTCATCTTCTTTCACAATGATATTATTCATCGTTTATTTGAAATCTAAAGTATTTATTAGTGGGATAAGCTAAGGGCTGGATCATAATTCACTAGGCATGATCGTTGTGTTTTCTGTTTCAAAACATTTTGCTACGGTGTGCCCTAATGAATGCGACCCGATTCTTGTTCTTTTTTATTATTCAGGCTTCCTGGCGGACGACCTAGTGAGCCATGAGGAGAGTGGCGAGCAGAAGAAGTACATGGGTGTGTGTCGTCTGCCAGGACCTGGCCGACTCCACCGCCGCCTCGACATCATCATGGCGCCCTACGGCGAGTTAGCCTGCTCCCTCATGTACTTCACCGGCTTGGCACAGTTTAACCGCTCTATGAGGGCATTGGCCAAGACAAAACACATCAGCCTATCAGAGCACTCATTGAACAGCGACATGTTGAGACAAGGATGTTTGAAGGTGTATGAGAAGGATGTCTTCACCCATCTGGGAATACCTTTCAGGGAACCTCAGGAAAGAGACTGGTGACTGTTGATGTTTTTAACACTGGTGGTATGAGTCGATGCATAAGTTATATCTTTACAGAAAAATTATGATGGTGATAGTGGTGAGGTGAAGATCATGCTTATGTGATTTTAGACTTGAATTGTATGATAATCTAATTTTACAGCAGGAAAAACACTTAAGATGCATGGTGAATGCTTGGTATGTTTTTATGAAGATAATGGTGATTACAGAAATATTAAACACTACTTTTAACAATCACTTAGGTAATCCTTGTTTTTACAACTTTGTTGTGTTTATTATTGGTTTATTACTATAACGAATTGATTATTAAACCGCTGTTCTTTTTCATTAATGCCTGTCCTCGCTCTCAAATATTATTGGCTGAGGTAAGTGTCAGCTAGCTCTTTTTGCTTCACCATAGGTCAGCCTGCAAAGTGAGTGGTGGTGAGCAACGCAACTCAACACCCATCATATTTAAATGGACGTAGGCATATTGGCAGTTAATTTGCTAAATTTATGGAATCATTCCTCTAAAACTGTCAGGCAAACACACATACAGTGCAGATAAATTCTTCACATTCATTGTTTTACACAATATCTTATCACAGCACTGGCAAACCAAACCATGGTCAAACAACTCCCTAATTCCCTGACCAACATGGCTGATCTTTGGACGATCACAAGAAGGTTCAACCCATTCTAGTATTCCAATTCTACGCTCGGTGTACCCCGGGCCAGATTCATCGAATTCGCTCAATGTGCCTCCTTGACATCAAATTACGCCGTAGCAAGGATGCAGCGCATGCGTGGTCTTTCAGTACGTCCGGTAGAGCAGTAAACTAGTTGGACATTTCGCTAAGTTTTGTGAAGTGAACAACAAACGTCTACGCTTATGTTTTTACACGAGTCCGGTCGGAGGAATGAACGAGATTTTAGGTGTGGGTCTTAAAATGGGATTGTTTTTGCACGTTGTCGCTGTCAGCCCCTCCGACGCGACATTAGACGAGGTAAGATTTGGACTCAAGTCTGCCAGGATTTGTTGATGGTTCGGGTCGTGCATGTTGTTTATTTGGGTAGCTAGTAAAGTTGCATATACGGCTAGCTACTTTGTTAGGTAGTTAGTTATTAATGTGGCCAGCTGTTACCTATACGTTTGCTGGCTAACTAGTCTCGGTTGGGTATATTGAGTATAACTTTAACTTCTAAGTTCGACCGCTGTAACTAGCTTTAGCTATCTTGCTAGTTAGCTAGTTTTTCAGTCAGCTATTTAGTTGGCATGACAGGCACTTAGCCATATTGCTAGCTAGCGTTGACGGAAATCGACAAAGTATGTGCTGCTTTAGTAACTACTAACGTTAGCTACATGGCTACTGTTGGTCACTAACCTTAACCTGAGTGTTAAGCAAACTTCTCTAGCCGCACCCATTGACAGCTGTCTAATTAAATCTTTGACAGTTATCAAATATCTGGCCACGTACTAGCACAGCATTATCATCCTACAAGCCAACAAGTCAGTAGCTGTCTTATTAAAAACAATGATTAGTTGATGTTTTGTTATATATTACATCGAAACTGAAACTGCAAGTGCTGTTTATAAAAGGGTTGGCTGTTGAAACGAAAATGATGCGCGTGCATCGATGTGATTGGAATCTGTGCGTTAATGATTCTGAACAGCCAGCTAGCGAGTAACAATGAGGGGATTCGGTTAATCTGGCACGGGTATGCGTGTTTTGCACAATGTGAAAGTTGATTGTATTGGTTTTAGAACCGGGCTGCCTCCCGAGCATGAGCCAGGTGCTCCAGTCAAAGCTCACTGTGAAGTCGGCTCAAATAAACGCTTAATTATGCACGTGGTGAGATTGCGTTTTACATGCGAAAGTGTTCGCTTTTGATACATATATTTTTTATCTGCCTTCCCAATGAAAACTCGTTTTTAAGTTTAAACATATTTTATGGGAAAGAGGTATGTTTCTGGACGATTCACCATGACCGAGCAGCGCAGATTACTATTCCATTTGAGAAATATTCAATTTGCCCGTTCACGTCACCGGCCATAAACCGGTGCCCAGTGGCTCAGCATAATCGAATCCACCCAATCACAAGAAGCTACAGTGAAGGGAATCGTGAGTGTCTCGTTTCAGCTAGTGTTGTCTTGTTTTCATGTCAATGCTAATATGTACAAAACAATGCTTGCTAGCTAACCAACAACTGTAACGATGTATTTGAGAGAAGTGCTCATTGTGCAAATGCATTTATTTTCCAATTAACATGCCCCATAGTTGCGCACGCGTCGATTTTGTTGCTAAACAAGCAACCTGTCTGTACTGTAATTCACTTTATGGAATACACTGAAATTGTTGACGGGGATTCATCATCGTTCATGTCCCTGTAGTCATTAATACAAGAGGTTATCAGTGAAACAGATTAGCTATCGCTGGTCTTAATTCGCAGGTTGACGTTTATTGGGATGAGGCAGAACTGAGCTATTTCCGCTAGATGGGCCATCTGCAAAGGCAAAATTGTAACAATTCCTGAAAACAAAAATGTGTATGACTTTGTGGCTGTGCCAGCTAGTTACCACTCTGCAGAGCTGCCTCCAGAACAAGATTCATATCGAAAAACGCTAACCTGCTCTTGTCGTGCTTTCAAGACAACTGGAAATGCTGGGGGAAAAACGAGGTGAAATCATGACGTCAGTGATCTTCAGGTCGGAAAGTCAGAGCTCTAGAAAGATGCCAAGTTGGATGACCATTCAAAAAGATTTTTCCCAGTTGGAGCTCTTTTTTGTTGTTGTTCCCATTTGTCTTGAACACACTGAAGTTGGACATTTTAGAGTTCCCAGTTGTTTTGAACCTGGCTTAAATTCAGTCCGTCATGACACACAAAGTACCCCCTCCTATACAAGAGCATTGTATGCATTTTGTTATCATTAGATAATGAAAGATATCCCTGCAAAAGGTTCAGATAATTATTACTACCAGTAAAGTTATTTAAGTTATGGCCCATTTTATACAAAGAAACTGATATAGAAGCCAATCACAGCACTCCTTTTGGGTAATTCTCACAACTGACATTCGACCCCAAAAATATTAAATATTCATGTTTATATTTTTCAAATTTATATAATGTGAACATTTTAATTAAAGTACCACTCATATTACAGAGCAGGCGGTAAAGCTTTGACACCAATTTTTCCTTTGTAGTGCAGATGAAACATTATGGAGTCTTCAGCCTGGGTAATACCAAAATGTCACATGTTCCAACTTCAATTCATTATTTCTCAATTATGCTTTAAGATAAAATATACACTGATGGTACAAAATATGAAAACACCTTCCTAATATTGAGTTGCGCACCCCTCCCCCCTCCTTTTCCCTCAGCACAGCCTCAGTTCGTCTGGGCATGGACTCTACAAGGTGTCAAAAGCGTTCCACAGGGATGCTGGCCCATGTTGACTCCAATGCTTCCCACAGTTGTGTCAAGTTGGCTGGATGTCCTTGATACACACAGGAAACTGTCGAGTGAGAAACAAATGCAGCATTGTTGCAGTTCTTGACACAAACCGGTGCGCCTGGCACCTACTACCACACCCCGTTCAAAGGCACTTCAATCTTTTGTCTTGCCCGTTCACCCTCTGAATTGCACACATACACAATCCATGTCTCAAATGTCTCCAGGCTTAAAAGTCCTTCAACCTGTCTCCTCCCATTTTATCTACACTGATTTTAAGTGGATTTAACAAGTGACATCAATAAGAGATCATAGCTTTCACCTGGATTCACCTGGTCAGTCGGTCATGGAAAGTGTTCTTAGTGTTTTGTATAGTCATCTATATCAACAATCCTTCCTCTAAAGGACCCTTCTATGGATAACATTTTGTGAAAATCAAAAAAATCATGGTCCTGTTTTGTGAGGAATCACCCACAAGTCTAAAGTTCATTTAACAATGTTTTTCTTTATTTCTAGGAAGGGGGCTACAGCCCCTCGCAGATATCTGAACGTTCTCCCTGTTTGCTGCTACATCATTGACTTTCATTTTGTATCTGGCATCTTGCCTTAGTTCTGGGTGACTGAATATGGTCACCAGTTGCTGAGTGGAGGAGCCAATGTTAATCCCAATGTCTTGTTTAACCTCTGGATTTGTCCAGTTCTGTTTGAGCGAAATATTGAGTGACACAATACATTGATTGCATTGTCCTACTTGGTTTTGGCCTAGGCCTACATCAGTGACCCTCATTTTTCAAACTCCCAAACTGACCAGGTATCAAACCCAGGTTGTCCGTACATTGCATTTCAAGACTGCATTAGCCCCCTGTGCTACAGCTTAGACGTGTAGCCTAATATCTGTCTGCAAAGACAAGACTTCAGATCTCTTACAAGGTGGTTACTCTTCACGTGGGAGTATTGTTGGCGAACCATTAACCACAAATAGGCTAGTTTCCTGAGCACGTCCTCTTTTCCCTTTGAAAAGTAGTGCTGAGTGTGTGTGGTGGGCAAGAATGTTGTTTTTGTTGTCACCACTGTTCTGTTCAGCACTAACTGTCCAACCTTGAACTTTCTTCAGAACATATCTCTTCTAGAACACTTGCTGTACAGTCCCCTTGCCAGTCAGCTCTGTGTCGGTATTGAATCTGCAAAATAGGAAGTGAACTATGCCAGGGTTCTACACTAACTTTTTCCAGCTACCACCTTTTTCAGTTGGTGGCACCAGCACACGATTTAGTCACACCAAACTTTGAATAAAAAAATTAAAAAAGATAATGGACAATGAATGAATGACCTGGCCGGTGTCCCATAATGACTGCGTTCTGTACAGAACCAGGCTAAAAATGACTAGTCATCTTTTAAATTAGTATGCCCTTGTTCTTTGATGTAGATAGATTTACTGTAACAGCAAAGAAAAGAGAATTAAAATATAATGCTAAATGTATTTATTGCAGATTTCAAAGTGGCATGTGTTCTGCGAAATCATCTAGAGGGCAGAATTTGGAAAAACGATACTTTAAACTGTTCCAAAACGATATCACGGTAAAAAAAAGTACATTTGATGTTCAAAATCCACAATTCTTTAAACATATTTGCGGACCAATGTTGAGAGAATTTTTTTAATTTAGATTTTTGTGAAGTTACCCTTTTAATTCAGGTGCTTACCAGCCAGCCAGTTGTGTTTGGCTAGCTGTGTTTCTGCAGCGCACTTGTGATGTTTTCAAAACAAATGGCCACTGGATTGATGCAAATAATCATGATTCTGCCAAGAAGGCATAGGCTACTTTGTAGTTAGCTTTTAATTGTCTTTCCATCTACCGTAAATTCCGGACTATAAGCCGCAACTTTTTTCCCAGGCTTTGAACCTCGCGGCTTAAACAATGACGCGGCTAATATATGGATTTTTCCCGCTTTCAATTAAAAAAAAAAAAAAAACATTCTGTGAAGTGCTCAGTTTTTTGGCGGCATGAAGCTTTCGTTAGACCAATGAAATTGCCGAATGGGTTAAGGTCAAACAACTTTTTTGTTTACGGTTTCGATTAAATCGAGCGCTCTCAAACTTCCCATCATTCTTATTACGGTAGTCATTTTGTCACCCTTATCATAGCAAAGGCATAGAGAAATGCATATGATGCAGCTTTCAAGTTGAAGGCGATTGATCTGGCTGTTGGAAAAGGAAATAGAGCTGCTGCACGGGAGCTTGGTCTTAATGAGTCGATGATAAGACGTTGGAAACAGCAGCGTGAGGAATTGACTCAGTGCAAAAAGACAACTAAAGCTTACTACTAATTTTTTATTTTTTGTTGCAAGCCGTGTTTCGTTAAAGCCTATTTATTTTTGTTACAAGCCGTGTTTCGTTAAAACCTGTGTAAAGTTCATTTGTTTCAATGTACCGGTAGGCACCTGCGGCTTATAGACATGTGCGGCTTATTTATGTTCCAAATAATATATATTTTTTTAATTCAGTGGGTGCGGCTTATATTCAGGTGCGCTTAATAGTACGGAAATTACAGTACTCGAAAAACGGTAAGGGCATCATTAGCATCGCTAACGGCTACATAAAGTGGTAGACATATAGGTCCGACACGTACCACACACAGCAGGGCTCGACATTCAGGTAAATTTGCCAGTGGAACACCGGACCAATGCCAACTGAAAGCTACTGACCCAAATTAGAGAAATACCGACACGGGTCATGATCTGACAGGAAATCAAATGTTAAGTGCATCATTTCAATAGCAGCTGATTTTCATTCATTTTCGGCCTGAGCAAGTAGCCTATACAGGGTTCATACAGACAAATTCAATGACTTTTTCCAAGCACTTAAAGCTGCAATATGTAATAGAAATATGAGTTAAAGATCCCTCATTGAAAGCAAGTCTAAGAAGCGTTAGATCGGTTTTATGTGCGCTATTTCTTTGCTTCCCGTTTTAAGTTTTGTTCTTGTCTCTTTTACTTTCAGTTTTGTACACCAGCTTGAAACAGCTGAAAATATATTTTTGGTTATGGAAAATATTTTTCACAATGGTTTAGAATGTACAAGATTTCTCTACACTATACTTCTGTCACATAAACTGAATTTAGGTGAACTATTAGAATTTTAGCAACCAGGACATGCCAGAGTGATTTCTACGTAGTGCATCTTTAAATAAGAAATGTGAAGGACCTACATTTTATATTTAATTGTTGTAATGGCTTGTAGAAAAACATTTGTGCAATACCACTTTTTTAAGAATGATGAATTTATTTAAAGGCCTTGTGCATTGACATTTGGATTATTTTTACCTTCTAAAATATGTCAAAATAATGTGGGTTTTGCCTGACTAAATAGACATGTTCCCGACACACACGCTAATGAAGTCTGGCTGAAATCAACTACCATAACTTCAATGACTTTTCAAGGACCAAAGAGCCTAGACATAGGGCTCTCCAACTCTGTTCCTGGAGAGCTACTGTAGATTTTCACTCCAACTCTGTTCCTGGAGAGCTACTGTAGATTTTCACTCCAACTCTGTTCCTGGAGAGCTACTGTAGATTTTCACTCCAACTCTGTTCCTGGAGAGCTACTGTAGATTTTCACTCCAACCCTAATCTACCGCACCTGATTGGAATAATTAGCTGGTTGATTAACTGAATCTGGTGAGTTACCTGGAATTGGAGTGAAAACATATAGAAGGGTAGCTCTCCAGGAACAGGGTTGGAGTGAAAACCTATAGGAGAGTAGCTCTCCAGGAACAGGGTTGGAGAGTCTTGCTCT
This sequence comes from Salmo salar, assembly GCF_965601325.2. Taxonomy (NCBI): domain Eukaryota; kingdom Metazoa; phylum Chordata; class Actinopteri; order Salmoniformes; family Salmonidae; genus Salmo; species Salmo salar. The sequence goes on from NC_138292.1 coordinate 62,623,738, forward strand.
AGAGGAAATATCTGATTTCTAAAGGCAGACTATTCCATGGTGACTGAATTGCACATGGCAAATATTCAACCAAGACTTTGAACTTTTTAAATGCCTGGTTTGCATACCCATTCTTGCCTTAGCATTTACTGGTAGATATCATAACTTGGAACATATTTCTTACTGCTTTCCTACCCATACCGCTGTCGGTCTTGGCTCCACGCAACGACCAGCAATTTGAGCTCCGCAAGCTCCCTGCCCGACAGATTATCTATGGGTTATATGTGTGCAGCGTGTGTGTGGTAAGTAATCAACATATCGAACAAACGGCTTCGGAAATCCATCTGTTTTTTTTTATATAGATCAATTATATAGCCTAGATCAAAATAGCATTATAAAAAAAGAATCACTGGCCCAAGCAAGCCACTGAGAGGGCTTCCTAATCCTCCCCTGTATGTCAAGCCCTGATACACAGACTGGGGCATTCCTGTGCCATTGTTGCCTCTTCAGAAAGTTGTTATATTTTTGGTCAACTGCACATTACTGTTTGAATAAATCATGATGATAAAAAATAATCTAATAGTGAACCTAATACTAAGGTTACCAGGTAAAAAAACCATCTCCAATTGTTTTGGTCGCAGTAGCGAACCCTGTATGCAATATGTCAGACTGCAAAAGAATGCTTTGCTGGTTGAGACTTCTTTGCCTGTCATGCAGCTTACGTGAGCAATCCATGATTCTATTGCAGGCCTAAGAAAGATGCACTTGGATTTTCTTTTTCATTCAAGACATTTTGTAGTTTTTAGCGATGGGCCTACTAAGAATTTGAAACGAACATGCTTCTTTGCATGAAAAGGTAGAGATCCTCCATAAATAATTTAGCTTAGACACTAGTATACAGCATCAATAGTCTGTCAGTATGGCAGGCTTTGTGCATATTCATGCCAGATCAAATGCTATATCATATGCACACGGTCAAGAATCCACTTAGCTACTTTTTAGCAGCTGTCCAAGAGAAAGAAATGTTCTGATAGTCAAGCAGTGACGCCGGAGTGTTCTTGTATGTCTGGTTGTTTCAGCACCTTCTCATTATGGTCGGTTTTACTTTTAATTAATCTCTATTATGCCTGTAGGCTCTGGCAGAGTTAGTAACACAATCCACCTGTCCCTAATCTTCTACTGTAGTACGAGAAGGGACGGTTGTTCCATCCTGCAGCAGCCTATTGTCGAAGGCTGAGAGACTGAGGAATCTTGTCTGTCGAGATTCTTTGTTGGGTCAATGTCTTGTCTGATACGTCTCCTAGGCAATAGAAAATTCAGACGCCCCAAAAAACGTAACTCTTCATCTCTTAACCTAGGCTTTTTCATCGCTTAACCTAGGCCTTTTCATCGCTTAACCTAGGCCTTTTCATCGCTTAACCTAGGCCTTTTCATCGCTTAACCTAGGCCTTTTCATCGCTTAACCTAGGCCTTTTCATCGCTTAACCTAGGCCTTTTCATCGCTTAACCTAGGCCTTTTCATCGCTTAACCTAGGCCTTTTCATCGCTTAACCTAGGCTTAGGCAATTTATTGTCCAAATAGTATTCTTACATGGATTTGGCTTTAGTTTTTGTTTCTAGGCCTAGCCTATCGTGCTAACTGGACTGGATCCAACATCCTAGCACAAATACAACAAGTAACAAAAACATCACGTCATAGGCCTAAGGGTTATATCTTTGCACTTTGGTTCTCGACAACAGCCCCGAGGCTGGGAGCCAGGGAGTTCTTGATCTCCTCTAAAGCCAAGGGTCTCTGACCCGAGACTATTGTGTAATCTCCTCAGTGCAAGTTATTTCAGAACTGGAAATGCCTCCAAACCAAACAGTAGCCTAGTTTCTCTGCAGTTTGTTTTGTGATGGGCTTATGCCATGTCATACAATGTAGTTGTATGGTGTAAACTATTTGTGGGAGGTTGTTAAAAAGATACACTGCAGAAATGCTCCAGGCTTGCCTAGTGGAAATGCATTGTGTGTGTGTGTGTGTGTGTGTGTGTGTGTGTGTGTGTGTGTGTGTGTGTGTGAGTGAAGTTGATCTGTGGCTGGGTTTCACTATTCCTGTGTTTATAACTGTCCTCACACGGACACACACACTCCGCCTGCCGTTTTGAATACAGAGGGTGCTCCACTCTTCATTACCATGCAGTCCTCTACTCTGGCTGGCAGCTCACACTCCACTGCCGCTTGGACATTTCCTTAGAGAAATCATTGTCCCCTATTTTGCTTGGTGTGTGTGTGTGTGTGCGCACTTTCACTTCTTTCATCTGTGGACTGGAAGGATAACGACCCTTGAGTTGAAAGGACTTGCGTTCCTTGGGATTTAAGAATTTTGGACCGCTATGCCTCTCCAGCTGGAAAGGAAACGGGTATAGAAAACCTCGACTAACATTTCTCCTCAGGATTTAATCCATAATCTAATCTTGAAGATAATGTGTAGCCTGGTAGGGGTTGCCTGCTAAATCAATATACAATCTGAAGCAGTTTTTGATTAGAGGCTTCCTTGGCTGTCTTCCTTGTCTGGTTTCTGTTTTTTAGTTCATTCTTTATCAACGGCTATTCCTGCTGTCCCCTTGGAAAGTACAAACTGATTGATTGAAGGATAACGTGTGTATTGACACTGAATTTAAGTGTGTCTTTTGCTCTATCAGGTTCAAAGCTTCTGATGTAGGCTAACAGGCTAGTTCCTGTTTGACTGGAGGCATATTTAGGCCGTCATCTACGCAAACAGAAGCAGCTTGTCGCTGTACATTGTGTTTCTCTTGACTAGACTAACTTGGTGTGTTTGTTCCAGGGTGGGCCATGCCTGTCTGTCCACTCTGTTGTGCTGAATGTTGTATGAGGCTGAGGCTACTAGCGCCTCCCCAGTCTACAGCTTGTGGTGCGTGCCCAGGTGTTCCACGTTATAATCCAAGTAATGAGTGATGAGAAAATCTGAGCCGTAGACATTCTAGCAGCTTAGCACCCATGTATAAGAGGGATGATTGAGAGGTTCAATACTACCACTTATGTCTGGACCTAGTTCTTCCAGACCCTATAGGCTACATTCAACACTAGTAATCAGTTATTGATCTATTTTTTTATTTTTTTTATTTATTTTTGACTTATTTCATTATTTTTTTATTCTGGTCAGGTACAGTATCTGTGAGTGCTGATAAAGTGACCTTGCCTAAACCCTAGAGGGCAACATGTAAATATGAGTGATCACTAGACTACCAACCGTCTGAACATCTTGATATAGGCTATAGGCTATACTAACTAGTTTTTAATCAGTTGTTTGATGAATAAATGTATTTGTTATTCAGGTCCCATACAGTATCTGTGAGTGTAGTACTCAGGTGACCTAGGTCTAATCCCCAGAGCAATTTCTGCAGAGATAAACATTTGTAGAATATTTACATGGAGTAGCTCAACTGCTGTATGTTGTGATCTTATAGTTGATGTTTCAGTCAGTGTTCCATAATGTTATCATGAGTTGAAGGTGCTACACACAGGCTTTATTTCTGCATTGGAATTTCAGAAGGTGTGTGTGTGTGCGTGTGTGTGTGTGTGCGTGCAGTAATAGTGGAATGATAGTGTTTCACAGTATTACTTACCCGCCAGTGTTGTGATCAGCTGTGATATTCACCCATTGATTTCTCCCGCGGAGCGACATCGATTGTCAAAATAGGAAAGCTGTTTTGACTTTGTGGCTATGTTATTTAGTGGAAATGGAGTCAAGTGTCCAATGTAGAAGTCACTATTTTCCTGGTTGCTAAAATTCTACACTGTTCTCTCTTTCAGTTTGTGAGAAAACAAGCACTGAAAAGTGTAGGGAATGTACAATCTAAATCGCTTTGAAATATATTTTCAACAACAAAATATATACACTGAAGAAAAATATGAACACGACATGTAAAGTGTTAATCCCATGTTTCATGAGTTGAAATTAAAGAGCCCAGACATGTTCCATAAACACAAAAAGCTTATTTCTCTAACATTTTGTGCACAAATTTGTTTACATGCCTGTTTGTGAGCGTTTCTCCTTTGCCAAGATAATCCATCCACCTGACAGGTGTGGCATATCAAGAAGCTGATTAAACAGCATGATCATTACACAGGTGCACCTTGTGCTGGGGACAATAAAACAGCACTCTAAAATGTGCAGTTTTGTCACACAACACAATGCCACAGATGTCTGAAGTTTTGAGGGCGTGTGCAAGTGGCATGCTAACTGCAGGCATGTCCACCAGAGCTGTTGCCAAATAATTGAATGTTCATTTCTCCACCAGAAGTCACCTCCAATGTTGTTTTAGAGAATTAGGCAGTATGTCCAACTAGCCTCACAACTGCAGATTACTTGTTTAGTGTTGTGTGGGCAAATGGTTTTCTGATGTCAATGTTGTGAACAGAGTTCCCCATGGTGGGGTTATGGTGTGGGCAGGCATAAGCTACGGACAACCAACACTTGCATTTCATCGATGGCAGTTTAATAGCACACAGATACCGTGACGAGATCCTGAGGCCCATTGCCATTAATCTGCTGCCATCACCACGTTTCAGCATGATAATGCACGGCCCCATGTCGCAAGGATCTGTACACAATTCCTGGAAGCTGAAAATGTCGTAGTTCTTCCATGGCCTGCATATTCACCAGATATGTCAGCCTTTGAGCATGTTTGGGATGCTCTGGATCAACGTGTACGACAGCTTGTTCCAGTTCCCGCCAATATGTATCAATGTTGCACAGCCATTGAAGAAGAGTGGGACAACATTCCACAGGCCACAATCAACAGCCTGGTCAACTCTATGTGAAGGAGATGTCTCACTGCGTGAGGCAGATGGTGGTCACACACAGCAGATACTGACTTTTTAATGCAGTCCCTACCTTTTTTTTTGTCATCTGTGACTAACCGATGCATATCTGTATTCCCAGTCATGTGAAATCCATAGATTAGGGCGTAGTAAATTTTATTTGAATTGACTGATTTCCTCATATGAACTGTAACTTAGTAAAATCTTTGACCTTTTACCATATTGTGATTATTATTATTTTTTTTTAAGATATATATTTTTTGTTGTTGTTCAGTATAGTTTTTCCAGCTGTTTGCAGCTGGTGGACCAAAACTGAAAGTAAAACGCTCGAGCGCGAGTCCCCGCCATGTTACAAGAGAAGGGGATGAGGGGGAGATTTGTTTTGAATGCAGCCTAGTGATGTTGCGATACACCTAGCTTCCACATAGGGAAGAAATTCTGAGGAATTCTAGGGGTAGCATCTTTTATTAAGATGCTGACTAACAAAAATTAACATCAGTATTTGAGTGGCGGGTGCTGGGTCATATTCACTAGGCAACAGACGGAAGAAAACAGACTGAAACGGCAAGCGACTACCTGGGCTTGTCCGATATGAAATGCTTATTTCCGTTGTCCATTGCAAAGGTTTCGCTACGTTGTGACTTAATGAACACGACCCAGGTGGTGGATATACGGTTTTACACTCCTGTTATTGACTTGTCTCTTCTTGTCTTCCAGAGCCTACTGCACTGTGAGGGGCTGAACAACCAGAGCTATGTCTGTGAATCAGGACACTGCTGTGGGGAGTCAGAGTGCTGCAGTTACTACTATGAACTCTGGTGTAAGCACTCTCTATCTATCTCTCTCTCTCTCTATGCTACGCTATCACACACACCCACACACATGGTCTCTCAGTTTCACTCTCATTCTCCCGCTCTGAAATATATTAGCATTTTAGTCATACAGCAGTGCACCCTCACATTCACCTGTACACGTGAACAGTGGTGGAGAAAGTACCCAGTACATGTTCTGAATGCACACCGCACATTTTTCAAAAAGGCAGATCAGTTCTGACACTGGTTTAAAGCTTATTTACTGAACTAGGACCTTCCTCCCCATTCCAGGAGTTAGGTCCTCTGCATATCACTTCCTCCTCCTCCCCATCCCAGGAGTTAGGTCCTCTGCATATCACTTCCTCCTCCTCCCCATCCCAGGAGTTAGGTCCTCTGCATATCACTTCCTCCTCCTCCCTCATCCCAGGAGTTAGGTCCTCTGCATATCACTTCCTCCTCCTCCCTCATCCCAGGAGTTAGGTCCTCTGCATATCACTTCCTCCTCCTCCCTCATCCCAGGAGTTAGGTCCTCTGCATATCACTTCCTCCTCCCCATCCCAGGAGTTAGGTCCTCTGCATATCACTTCCTCCTCCTCCCCATCCCAGGAGTTAGGTCCTCTGCATATCACTTCCTCCTCCTCCCTCATCCCAGGAGTTAGGTCCTCTGCATATCACTTCCTCCTCCTCCCTCATCCCAGGAGTTAGGTCCTCTGCATATCACTTCCTCCTCCTCCCTCATCCCAGGAGTTAGGTCCTCTGCATATCACTTCCTCCCCATCCCAGGAGTTAGGTCCACTGCATATCACTTCCTCCTCCTCCTCCCCATCCCAGGAGTTAGGTCCTCTGCATATCACTTCCTCCCCATCCCAGGAGTTAGGTCCACTGCATATCACTTCCTCCTCCTCCCCATCCCAGGAGTTAGGTCCACTGCATATCACTTCCTCCTCCTCCCTCATCCCATTAGTTAGGTCCACTGCATATCACTTCCCCCCTCATCCCAGGAGTTAGGTCCTCTGCATATCACTTCCTCCTCCTCCCTCATCCCAGGAGTTAGGTCCACTGCATATCACTTCCTCCTCCTCCCAGGAGTTAGGTCCACTGCATATCACTTCCTCCTCCTCCCAGGAGTTAGGTCCACTGCATATCACTTCCTCCTCCTCCCAGGAGTTAGGTCCACTGCATATCACTTCCTCCTCCTCCCAGGAGTTAGGTCCACTGCATATCACTTCCTCCTCCTCCCCATCCCAGGAGTTAGGTCCTCTGCATATCACTTCCTCCTCCTCCCTCATCCCAGGAGTTAGGTCCTCTGCATATCACTTCCTCCCCATCCCAGGAGTTAGGTCCACTGCATATCACTTCCTCCTCCTCCCCATCCCAGGAGTTAGGTCCTCTGCATATCACTTCCTCCTCCTCCCCATCCCAGGAGTTAGGTCCTCTGCATATCACTTCCTCCTCCTCCCCCATCCCAGGAGTTAGGTCCTCTGCATATCACTTCCTCCTCCCTCATCCCAGGAGTTAGGTCCACTGCATATCACTTCCTCCTCCTCCCCATCCCAGGAGTTAGGTCCACTGCATATCACTTCCTCCTCCTCCCCATCCCAGGAGTTAGGTCCACTGCATATCACTTCCTCCTCCTCCCTCATCCCATTAGTTAGGTCCACTGCATATCACTTCCCCCCTCATCCCAGGAGTTAGGTCCTCTGCATATCACTTCCTCCTCCTCCCTCATCCCAGGAGTTAGGTCCACTGCATATCACTTCCTCCTCCTCCCTCATCCCAGGAGTTAGGTCCACTGCATATCACTTCCTCCTCCTCCCAGGAGTTAGGTCCACTGCATATCACTTCCTCCTCCTCCCAGGAGTTAGGTCCACTGCATATCACTTCCTCCTCCTCCCTCATCCCATTAGTTAGGTCCACTGCATATCACTTCCCCCTCATCCCAGGAGTTAGGTCCACTGCATATCACTTCCTCCTCATCCCAGGAGTTAGGTCCACTGCATATCACTTCCTCCTCATCCCAGGAGTTAGGTCCACTGCATATCACTTCCTCCTCATCCCAGGAGTTAGGTCCACTGCATATCACTTCCTCCTCATCCCAGGAGTTAGGTCCACTGCATATCACTTCCTCCTCCCCATCCCAGGAGTTAGGTCCACTGCATATCACTTCCTCCTCCCCATCCCAGGAGTTAGGTCCTCTGCATATCACTTCCTCCTCCCCATCCCAGGAGTTAGGTCCTCTGCATATCACTTCCTCCTCCCCATCCCAGGAGTTAGGTCCTCTGCATATCACTTCCTCCTCCCCATCCCAGGAGTTAGGTCCTCTGCATATCACTTCCTCCTCCCCATCCCAGGAGTTAGGTCCTCTGCATATCACTTCCTCCTCATCCCAGGAGTTAGGTCCACTGCATATCACTTCCTCCTCCTCCCCATCCCAGGAGTTAGGTCCTCTGCATATCACTTCCTCCTCATCCCAGGAGTTAGGTCCACTGCATATCACTTCCTCCTCCTCCCCATCCCAGGATTTAGGTCCTCTGCATATCACTTCCTCCTCCTCCCCATCCCAGGAGTTAGGTCCTCTGCATATCACTTCCTCTTCCTCCCCATCCCAGGAGTTAGGTCCACTGCATATCACTTCCTCCTCCTCCCTCATCCCAGGAGTTAGGTCCACTGCATATCACTTCCTCCTCATCCCAGGAGTTAGGTCCACTGCATATCACTTCCTCTTCCTCCACATCCCAGGAGTTAGGTCCTATGCATATCACTTCCTCTTCCTCCCCATCCCAGGAGTTAGGTCCTCTGCATATCTCTTGTTGCCATGATGAATGAGCTACAACGTGAACTGTGAACTCAGATTGGGATGTAGAATACCAATCGACACCATGGTACACTGTTCATACCAAAAGTTCCAATGCAGTTACATCCTTGCTATGGAACAACGTTTAGAACAAACCTGGAGGGTTGTTGGCCAATATCTATGGCTCTGCCTCCACGTTGTTACTGTGTAGTGGTGCACTATATCTCTCTATTGCATTCACTAGCAATTTGTCATTACTGGCATTCACTGTACAGGCACTAGATTTTTACAGTAGTAATGTACTGTAGCTCTCTGTTGCTTTCAAAAACAATTTGTCACTCCTTCCATTCAGCAGTACTTTTCCAGTAGTTTCACCATAGCGATATGAATAACACGTATTAACACATGTCTATGTTTCACAGTCTATCTACTGTGTCTCTGTCTCCGGCAGGGTTCTGGCTGGTGTGGGTCATCATCTTCATCCTGAGCTGCTGCTGCGTGTGTCACCACCGGCGCACCAAGCACCGGCTGCAGCAGCAGCAGCGCCAGCACGAGATCAACCTCATCGCCTACCGCGAGGCGCACAACTACACCTCCGTTCCGTTCTACTTCAGTAAGAGTCCCGCCTGTCAGAGCTCCCGTGTGGCGCAACATGAGAGAGCGCCGTGTTCTGTACACAGCGTCAGACTGGTGGTAGTCCATCATTGATGTCGTTAACATCATATTGCGTTATTGGACGGTGTGCTGCCCGTATTAACCGTGGCATGGTGTGATACAGCTTAGGAGGAGCTGCGCAGATGCACAGCGTTATGCTGGTAGTAGTCAACAAACATGGCATTATTGCGCAATGCCCTTCTACTTCAGTCCCATCTTTACCGTGGCGCAATGAAACACGAGAGCACTAAAGCTTCATACATACTCCACTTCAGTCTCAGTAGTTCTCTCCTTCTGCCTTTCTGTCTGACTACATTGCATTGTTATTCCCCAGTGCTGTAGCTTACTCAAACATTGCACCTTGGGTGAATTTTTTTGTGGTTATCCCTCTCAGCTAGGGGGGATATTTCTCAATGGCAATTATTGCATCAAACTGAGAGTTTAGTCACTGACTGGCAGCGCTACCTTGACTCAACTCCAGTCCTTTGTTTGAACTAGGTGTTGCAGTTTTGTTTTGGTGTGGGGTGAAACACAGCCCTGTTTCATGCCCCAGATGGCAGGAACCCTTAACCACCGGGTCTTGGTTTAATGCCAATGTTGCAACATGTTTTCCTTGCAATCATTTTCAGTTAATCCTAACTGTCCTTTGTGTCCCTCTCTTCTTCACTTCCAGGGTTTCTTCCAAATTCCCTCCTACCTGACTATGAGGAGGTGGTGAACCGCCCTCCCACCCCTCCCCCTCCCTACAGTGTCTTCCATACAGCCAGCCCCCTGCCCACGGACCCACAGGACGGACTGGGACACTGCCCGACCATCCAGACCACTCCGGTCCCCCCAGTGTCCGACACCCTCTGCTCCAGGCCGATCCTGGAAGAGCCCCACCGCACTGGGGCTCCCACCATTGGCTACAACAGACACAAGGCAGACAATAAGCCTCAGGAGCCCCAGGATGGTGGACCAGGGCTAGGGCCCCAGGATGGTGGACCAGGGCTAGGGCCCCAGCAGGCCTCTACAGAGGAGCCTGGAAGCCCAGAGAAGAATTGCAAGGAGCCTCTGTTACTCGGGGACCTAGGGGGGCCCGAGAGCGGTGCCCAGGAGGACAAAGATAATAGGGGGGCCCTTGGGCGGCGGCGCCGTTTCACTGGTGACTCGGGTATCGAGGTGTGCGTATGTGACCGTGGTGGTAGTACCCGTATTGGGAGCCAGGAGGGCAAGGAGCTGAGGGAGAAGGATAGCCTGATGGGGGAGCAGGAAGGAGGAGACTTCTGCGACGGATGCGGTCACCCCGCTCCGGGAGTGGAAGAGGGGCAGGCCCTAGCCCTGGATGGACCCGAAAGTAGGTCGGAGTGCGGGTCGGCGACAGGGTCCAACTCCCCGCCACCACCCGCCATGACGCAACCCACCCAGCCCCCGGTGTGCCTGCTCCTCCACACCATCAATGAGCTTGAGGGGCCCCCTCACCATGGCAACAGCACAGAGCCCCAGGGCTGAGCTACGCTAAGCTAAAGCACATCTTCACCGAGGAGGGAGAGGGAACCAGGAGTGGGAGTCAAGACTTTAGTGTGTGTGTGACTGTCTGAGATCGTGTGTGTGTGTGTGTGTGTGTGTGAGAAGAGTAGGAAGTTGTATTTTATCCCAGAGTCTGGACTTAAAGGCCTGATGTTGATAGCTAAAGCCCCTTTGGCATACTGTAATGGTGGCCTTAACTGCAATGTACAAGGAAACACCAACCTGCCTACAGACTGCTAACGGCATAAATGTCCTCCTTTGTCTGTCTTTACCAAGAGGAGGCGAAAGGAGATTGTGTTAAGACTTGTGCAAGCTGGAGGAGATTGATAGTCTGGTCAGTGGATGCTGACCTGACGTTTGGTGCGACTGCAGTATAGTGTAAATACACACTGGTGCAACTCTAGTCTGGTCCCAGATCAGTTTGTGCTGTCTTGCCAACTCCTATGCTCAGTGTACCAAGCTGGTGAAAATCACCGCAGCTACTTCCTGTGTCTGTTCACAGGAAGGAACATCCTGGACAAATACGCTGAAGAGGTACAGGAACATTGTCAAGCAGTGCAGTGTGGATCGTCATGGCGACGATGTGTGCTTATGTAATGTGATAGTCCCAGTCGGTATGTAATAGAACGTGGTGGCCCTGCCTGCCTGTGGGGAAAACAACCCATGGTTACTTTGGTTACCCCATTGGCTCACAGCAAAAACTTGACCTTTTTCCAAAAGCTATTTTCTTGTCTGCTTGTTTTAGTCAATTACAAAAATACATTTAAGAAAAGTACAATGTGTGGAAAGATTACTATTCAACTTTGCCTGCTCCTGAGCGTTCTCACTACTTAGAAAAATGTAATGTTGTTGGCGCTTCCCTCGTTTTCATGACAGCACTAATGTTAACCGGGTGAGTGTGTGCTAGCTAGCTACCAACCAGAACAGGACTCTCCAACCCTGTTCCTTGGTGAGCTATCCTCATGTAGGTTTTCACTCCCAACCCTGTTCCTTGGTGAGCTATCCTCATGTAGGTTTTCACTCCCAACCCCAGTTGTAACTAATCTGATTGGGTTTATAAACAGCTCATTTTTTAGAATCAGGTGTGCTAGATTAGGGTTGGAGTGAACCCACAGGACGGTAGCTCTCCAGGAACAGGATTGGAGAGCCCTGAACCAGAACATTAAGCTAGCCAACGCAAACAAACGGACTAGCTATAAAGCTACAAGTAGTGAGTGGAGTTCCAAACGGACTGTACTAAGCAAGTTAAATGTCTTACCTGTGATAAAATATTTTCCACACACGTAGCTAAAGTGTAGCCTACTTTGACACCGGGTCCCCACAATTTCTCACTCTTCCACACCGAATAGCCTGAAGCCACAGGGCACTTCTCGCTGGCTCTATTTTCGTAGGTCGAGATTTTTGACCTAGTTACATTTGTATAACAAAAAATGTACTACGAAGTTGGCTCTTTTACAGTCGGGGTCAATGGGGAAAGAACGTTTGTTTTCCCCAATTGGTGGGCGTTGTCGAGGGCAATTAATTCTAATGACATGAATACTGACTCAGAGTATACTGTACAGGAAGAGCCTGATGCAAAACACTGCTTCGCATAAGACCTTTAGCCTTATGGTTTTTACTCTCCTACAACCCTGTTTTCACAGAGACCCAAGTGCATTAACAGGTTTCGTGTGACACAATAATATTTTTATTTTGCACATAAATATATGTAACTAATAAGGGAGACAAAGAAATGAATCAAACATTAAAAAAAGTTCTATCTGCAAATCCTGTCTTTTTTTTCCCCCCTCATTTTTATTTTACATTGAATCAGTTAATATTTGTTTTGTAAAGGATGGTTTTCTAATGTGTCGTTGAGATGAATTCTACATGGATAAAAACACAACACTTACCACATTCAGTATGGGCCTCTATCGGTGTCTAGGACGTGATTGGTTCCTCTCAGAGATATTGATTACATGATTGTATTGTGCATCTCTGAGAAACTGTCATGTTTGCGATAGCTCGCAATGATTGTGCATTAGTGAAACTTACAGGTCCGTAGGAGAAACGGGTACAAAAAAAAAAACGTTTAGTTACGAGAACCAAGCTATCATAAGTGCTTTTTATAGGCCTATTATGCATTAGGTATAAACAAATAGAATATTCTATAATTGTGGTACAACAAAGGTAAACTTGTGCATTTTGGACGGATGTCTTTGTCAACTCGTAATGAAATTGTAAAGCTTTTGATCGACATATTGGAAAGTTGTGTATTATAATATCATACAACGCATTTCTGAACCAAACGAGCTACTTTTAAATCTGTCATAGCAAATTGTCAGTCTACAATCATTAGTTTTTTTTAGTTAGTGAATGATTCATTTCTATTTTATTTTAATAAATAACTTACTATTGTTTTGTTGAGTATAGAATTGTTTTACTCTTGAAACATTCAATCTCCTTCAATCACCTTCAATCAATCAAAAGAGTGTGAAGGTGAAGATACAGGGAACTCAATGCACAGATTAAGTGACCTATTGAATGAGGTGACAATATTGTATTGTGAATAATGGACATCATGCCAAAGATATTATGCTGTTTCCACACGGGATGTAAGGTGGTTGTGCACATTTTCAGTCTTTTGTTCGTAAGCCATTTTTATTACAGCAGCGAAATCGACACATGTTCAATAAATGTAAACCAGAAAAACTTTTTGTAATTTTGTGTTTTTTGTTTTTGTTCCACACATGCTGAATTGATAAATGATTTGAAAGCTGCGTTTTAATCAAATGGATGAGGGAAGGTGAGTTGAAAATCAGTGCTATAAGAAATGATACTATCTGTAACATATGTATCATTTGTTCCGTTAACCCTGCTGTTGTGTTAGTTAATTCTGTGTTGCCGGTCCAAAATGACCGCCCCATTATAGCTGATTTGTAAATCCATAATAATACATATTTTATCACCTAATGTTGTGTTAGATCTTTTAATCAACTTAAGTTCTTGTGAACATTACCAGTTTTGAACTTCTACTTGCTATTTATGGCCTGTAGGCCTCATTGACCTGAGCTCATACAACTAAGCTTTTTATTACTCAAAAACCAATGTATGGATTATTTTGACTATAACAAATACTCAGATGAAACATATTGTGCTATTTATCACATCAACTGGTGGTAGATTAGTTTCTGGATCACACCAGCCAAATCCTTCCAGTTGTCTTTGTAAATGCGCCTCCCCTCCAACTTGGTCATGTTCATCACTATAGTTTCCATTGACTCTGTCAGGAACAGTTCGAAGCAGGATTTTTATGTCATCAACCCGGGATATGGCGTATCTTGTTGGCCCTGGGGTCATCCTGATAACATTTTCAGCTGACCTCTCCTCTCAGGTGGGGATGAAGACCAGGACAAATTCCCATTCTTTGACCGGAATGTAACAACCTCAGCAGGGCCCTCTTCCTCATCACTAGATTGTTCCACATCGGTTGTCTCTTGGTCTGGATCATATTCTGTGTTGTCTTCAACTTCTGACACGTCCTCCTCTAATGCATCTTCACTGTCAGTTTCCTTGCCGCTCTCCAGTGTCATGATCAAGAGCCTAACATGCAGGATATCGTTTGGTCATTGTGCTGCCACAGAATGAATTGTGAGCAGGGCCTCAAAAAAGCTTTATATGCCAGAGCTGCGAGAAATGTTCTATATATTATTGAAACAATGTTGCGATTGTTTGTGAGAATGCCAACTGGTGTGGTTCCCGTGGGGGAAAGATTCTATTGGGGAAAGGTTCCTGTGGGGGTTGCCATGGAAGCCAAGAAGGGGAGTTGAGCTGTGTGTGTGTGTGTGTGTGTGTGTGTGTGCTCAAACACACATGCATGTGGGGGTCTGGGAGAGGAAGTGTGTCCATCTGATGAATGGGCATGTGCCTGAACTCAATTTTATACACTAATTGTAGTCTCACACATTTATTTCTAATGACTGGTCATTTCTGACCAGGAACACCAAAAAGTTAAATAAAACACCCAAAGTGTATTGAAAATCATCTAAATGTATTTTGTGTGTTCAGATGCCCTGTGTGGACAAAGTCATGGAATCTTATGACAATCAGATTCCATTACATTTTTTCAGAGAGAGAGAACTTGTAAATTGGTCCAATTCGACCAGAACACAACAGGAGTGTTAAACCAGTTGTAACATTTTATTTTGAAAGAGACTTTTAATTTGAAGGATAGGGGGCGGTACACAGAACCAGGAAGTTAACATTTTGTTATGACAGGTCATGTAAAATGAACTTTGAGTCCAATGTTTGTTTTATTAGACTTACGTAATAATTAGGGTCATTTGGACCACAATGGCTGAATGCAAGAAAGAACACGGGTAAGCTTCCACTAGTGTCAGTTGTAGATGTGTTGTTCAACTTGTTGGCCATGCCCCTCGCGGTGTCATTTCGTTCTACAATTGTAGTCACACTATCCAGCCAGCATATGCTACAATTTTTCATATTGTACAAAGTGAAAGACCAAACTGTTTCCCACGACTCGTTACAATCGCGACATCGTTACAATGGCCTATCGTGACAATATACTTGCAGGTTACTGTAACAAGGTCTTGTTTGACATGTTTGTCTTGACAATGTTTTTTTCTGTTGTGAAAATGTCTGTCCGTTAATTTAACTATAGCTAAATGGCATGTCTTACATTTTTATAGGGAATGTGGGAAAGGCTGTTTCGTTGATTCAGTGATTCATGTGGATGTCAAGGTATGACAAAGTTAAAGTATAATTTTGTTAGTACATTTTACATATATTTGTAGCCCATTGCTGACTAGTACAGTAGGTTTCTGCACTGAGTGTACAAAACATTAGGCTCACCTGCTCTTTCCATGACATAGACTGACCAAGTGAATCCAGGTGAAAGCTATGATCCCTTATTGATGTCACTTGTTAAATCCACTTCAATCAGTGTAGATGAAGGGAAGGAGACAAGTTAGACAAGGATATTTAAGCCTTGATAAAATTGTGACTTGGATTGTGTGCCATTCAGAGGGTGTTTGTTTAAACGGGGTATGGTAGTAGGTGCCAGGCGCACCGGTTTGAGTGTCAAAAACTGCAACGCTGCTGGGTTTTTCACGCTCAACAGTTTCCTGTGTGTATCAAGAATGGTCCACCACCCAAAGGACATCCAGACAACTTGACACAACTGTGGGAAGAATTGGAGTCAACATGGGCCAGCATCCATGTGGAACGCTTTTGACACCTTATAGAGCCATGCTCTGACGAATTGAGGCTGTTCTGAGGGAAAAGGGGGTGCAATGCAATATTAGGAAGGTGTTCCTAATGTGTTGGACATTCATCACAGTATGTCCAGGCAGTATGCTTATGGCTCCTGATAGCCTAGTTGAATTAATTGTTGAACATTAAGTTGAACATTAACCTGAGATTGATCATCGTGGAATGAGATGCAGCCAAGTAAAAAATGTGTAAGACTTTCATCATAAATCTTGATACAGTTGGTATTTTTAACCTTCCCTCAGGACTACTATGGGAAGACCCTGAAGAAAACGTCTGACCTGAAGAGTAATGCCTGCTTAGCCCCGTCTCAGGCCATCCCAGCCTTCATCCTCAAGGCTCTGAAGAAGATCCATCCTGAAGTCACAGCCAAGTGGGTTCACTGTTGTAACATTGTACTTACAATGTAATTACATTTTGATAACATCAGTGAGTCATTTTCACACAGTTGCATGTCTGTGTCTTTCTGTCTCTGTCGGTCTGTGTCTGCCTGCTTGCCTGTAGATTGTTAAGGATACGATTGTTGTGAATAAGATTGTTGAATCATCCATGAATAACTGTGATACTTGATTCAATACACTCACCATGTAGCCCTTGACCTGCTGTTGTTCTGTCAGGTACTATGGGTGTGGGCTGGTGGTCCCAGAGTGTCTGGAGGGCTGCAGACTGCTGGACCTGGGCAGTGGCAGTGGGCGAGACTGCTACATGCTCAGCCAACTGGTCGGGGAGAAGGGCCACGTCACAGGCATCGACATGACTGAGGATCAGGTACACAACAGTGTGCTGTGGTGGTGACCATTCAATTAAAATGTTTTTAATATCATAAGGGGCAATTGCTGAACACAACACTTTGTGTTGCTTGTTTACAGTGCCTTGCAAAGGTATTCATCCATTTGGCATTTTTCCTATTTTGTTGCATTACAACCTGTAATTTAAATGGATTTTTATTTGGATTTCATGTAATGGATATACACAAAATAGTTCAAATTGGTGAAGTGAAATGTAAAAAATTACTTGTTACAAAAAATTCAAAAAAATAAAAAATGGAAAAGTGGTGCGTGCATATGTATTCACCCACTTTGCTATGAAGCCCCTCAATAAGATCTGGTGCAACCAATTGCCTTCAGAAGTCACATAATTAGTTAAATAAAGTCCACCTGTGTGCAATCTAAGTGTCACATGATCTGTCACATGATCTCAGTCTATTTACACCTGTTCTGAAAGGCCCCAGAGTCTGCAACACCACTAAGCAAGGGGAACCACCAAGGAAGCGGCACTATGAAGACCAAGGAGCTCTCCAAACAGGCAAGGGACACAGTTGTGGAGAAGTACAGATCAGGGTTGGGTTATAAAAAAATATATGAAACTTTGAACATCCCACAGCGCACCATTAAATCCATTATTAAAAAATGGAAAGAATATGGCACCACAACAAACCTGCCAAAAGAGGGCCGCCCACCAAAACTCACAGACCAGGCAAGGAGGACATTAATCAGAGAGGCAACAAAGAGACCAAAGACAACCCTGAAGGAGCTTCAAAGCTCCACAGCAGAGATTGGAGTATCTGTCCATAGGACCACTTTAAGCTGTACACTCCACAGGGCTGGGCTTTATGGAAGAGTGGCCAGAGAAAAGCCATTGCTTAAAGAAAAAAAATAAGCAAGCACGTTTGGTGTTCGCCAAAAGGCATTTGGGAGACTCCCCAAATATATGGAAGAAGGTACTCTGGTCAGATGAGACTAAAATTGAGCTTTTTGGCCATCAAGGAAAACGCTATGTCTGGTGCAAACCCAACACCTCTCATCACCCCGAGAACATCATCCCCACAGTGAAGCATGGTGGTGGCAGAATCATGCTACGGGGATGTTTTTCATCGGCAGGGACTGGGAAACTGGTCAGAATTGAAGGAATGATGGATGGCGCTAAATACAGGGAAATTCTTGAGGGAAACCTGTTTCAGTCTTCCAGAGATTTGAGACTGGGACTGAGGTTCACATTTCAGCAGGACAATGATCCTAAGCATACTGCTAAAGCAACACTCGAGTGGTTTAAGGGGAAACATTTAAATGTCTTGGAATGGCCTAGTCAAAGCCCAGACCTTAATCCAATTGAGAATCTGTGGTATGACTTAAAGATTGCTGTATACCAGTGGAACCCATCCAACTTGAAGGAGCTGGAGCAGTTTTGCCTTGAAGAATGGGCAAAAATCCCAGTGGATAGATGTGCCAAGCTAATAGAGACATACCCCAAGATACGTGCAGCTGTAATTGCTGCAAAATGTGGCTTTACAATGAATTGACTGGGGGTGTGACTAGTTATGCACGCTCAAGTGTTCTGTTTTTTTTGTCTTATTTCTTGTTTGTTTCACAAGAAAAAATATTTTGCATCTTCAAAGTGGTAGGCATGTTGTGTAAATCAAATGATACAAACCCCCCCCAAAAATACATTTTAATTCCAGGTTGTAAGGCAACAAAATAGGAAAAATGCCAAGGAGGGTGAATACTTTCGCAAGTCACTGTATGTATGTGCAAGCCAAATTCCCCTTTTTTTCTGTTCTTGTTTTGGAGTGCTGTTTCGGTCCTGGGAACACATACGTTTTTCTTTCTTTATAGCTTGAGGTTGCCAGAAAGTACGTGGACCACCACACGCAGGAGTTTGGATACGAGAAGCCCAACGTGGACTTTGTTCAGGGCTACATCGAGGCTCTAAAGGAGGCTGGACTCAAGGAGAACTCCTTTGATATCATCATGTAAGATGCCATTGTTGGTTGTTTGTTTACCCTTGAAAGATTACAGTTCATTTTTACAGTAATATCATAGTGATTAGAGTACGGTGAGGGTTCATTATTTGCCCCTTTTGTTGTGCGACAGATCCAACTGTGTGGTGAATTTGTCCCCAGACAAGAGAAAAGTATTGAGTGATGCTTACCGCGTGCTGAAGGTACACTGTGTGCTATACTATATCATGTACAAATCAGGTAATTACAACCAACAAAACTTCAATGAACCCTTTCAAGCTTGTAAGGGAGGTCCATGTCATGTTCCAGTCCTTAGAAGTAAAATGCTGTTACTGTACTTAAACGTGTCAGTAAAAAGTAATTAAGAAAGAGAATCCTTGCTTGGTAACATTGAAACGCAGAAGACACATTTCAGTTGACTGCATCGTTGTACAACTGACTAGGTATCCTCCTTTCCCTTTCTTTCACTTCTTCTAAGCGTGCATACTAAAGATGTTTGCTACTTTCTCTGGTCGTCAGGATGGAGGAGAGCTGTACTTCAGTGATGTCTATAGTAGCAGTAAGCTCTCCGATGAGATCAAGAATCACAAAGTCCTGTGGGGTATGTATGTCTACTAAGCAGCTTCTGTATTACATTTCACACTGTTTTAGACTGGTTCTAGCTGCTATTTATATGTGTAGTACCATCAACAGTTAATGACCTAGGTGAACTGTAGATGTTAATGCTGTCGTTAGGGGAGTGTTTAGGCGGAGCGCTTTGGTGGGAGGACCTAGTGCGATTGGCTCAGGAGGTGGGATTCAGCCCCCCGCGGTTGGTCACGGCCAATGTCATCACCGTGGACAACATGGAACTGGAGGCCATCCTAGGTGAGATGTGTTGACTCGTCTTAAACATGAGACGGTGACATTTTTCCCATCAGCTCTTAACCATATAAGTTACCATATAGCGGTTACATTGTTATAACATACTGGGTCTATAGCATTGATACATGGGACCCCACATTTTTAAGATTGACTGTTCAAAACGTTGATATTTCCTCTGGAATTACAGGTGACTACAAGTTTGTCTCTGCCACCTACCGTCTCTTCAAGATCCCCAAAATCTCTAACAAAGGCTCTCTGGTCATATACAATGGCAACATCACTGGTTTTGAGGAGAGTCTGGAGTTTGACTCTCAGTACACGTTCAAGGTTTGTACAAGATACTGTTTTGTGTTTTTCTGCCAAATGGAGTTAGGCTTTGCTCCTCTCCAATATGAGTATGTTTGTGTTGTATGGGGAAGTTAAAAGCAGAGCAGAAAACACATTTCCCATGTAACAGTTTGGCAAATAGATATTGGATCATATTGATCCTAGATCTGTGCCCGGTGTGTTTTCCACGGGAGTGTGTTTTCCACGGGAGTGTGTTTTTCCACGGGACTGTGTTTTCCACGGCAGTGTGTTTTCCACGGCAGTGTGTTTTCCACGGGAGTGTGTTTTCCACTGGACTGTGTTTTCCACGGCAGTGTGTTTTCCACGGCAGTGTGTTTTCCACGGCAGTGTGTTTTCCACGGCAGTGTGTTTTCCACGGGAGTGTGTTATACGCAGTGAGTAATATTTGTGTGTCTCACCCAGGTGGATGAGGTAGTGGAGGTGGATGGAGAGGTGGCCAGCATCCTCAGCCACTCCAGGTTTGCTGAGGAGTTCACTTTCCAACCGCCCGGGTTACCTGCTGGATGTAGTGTAAGGAAACCCAAGGTTTGTACCAATACCAGGACAATTGCACCTAATGTGTCATAATACTCTGAGTTTTAGATGTGGTTGCAGGGTGTGTGTATAAATGTCATGATGTGTGTGTATAAAGTTCATGACGCATCCACTGACACCGTCCCACTGTGAATTCCAAATTGACCCCTAGCCCCTACGCATGCACACAGACACACACACACACACACACACACACACACACACCAAGGTCAAGCAGATGTGCTGCAGTCACAACTAGGCTGCGTTAAAGTCCTGCTGGGAACCTTTAACCAGGAAGGAATGCATGTCCTCCCGTCAGCCAATGGAATGTCTCAATGTCTTCTTATCATGGTCCCTCATGGTCACTGAAACCACACACACACATTAGCGCAAGCACAAAACACACACACACTGAGGACTATATTTGGTTTGATTATGTTTCCTACAATTTGAATCTTTTCATACTCCCTACACATTCTTCAGGCTGTGGGTGTTCAGTTTAGCCTTGGTCGTAAGGAGGCTGAGGCTGGTTGAGGTCTCATCCAGGTTGTATTCTCGTGACAAGTTTTACAATTCTTTATACACAGTATTATAACCGCATCATAATGCATTACACCTGTTGTCTGTCAGTAAAGGGTTACCAGTAGCTTTGAGACACAACATCAGTAGTCTGTGTATTGGTTGGACTCCCTGAGTTGTGCATCGTTCTGGTGGTTGGCGACGGACAATAACCATTCCACATTATAGCCGGATTCACCTACAACAAAACGGTTTCCTGTCAACAAAAGCATATGTATAATCTCCAGGAACTCTACTTACCAGACATAAAGTGAAATGTGTCCCTCGCTATCAAATAAACATCTGAATCCAACTTTTGTCCAAACCGCATCATATTCCTGCTGTGTGAACAGTGGTAGATTTCGTGGGAGGAAGTCTTGTGTGAAGGGAGGGGTCAAACTTGGAAGGAATATGGTGCGGTTCGAGTAAAAGTTGTATTCTGATGTTTATTTGATAGCGAGGGACTTATTGCACTTTATGTTTGGTAAGTAGAGTTCCTAGTGATTATACCTATGCTTTTGTTGACTGGAATTTTACGGGGGTGTAGCTGGCTATAATGTGGAATGGTTATTTTCTGTCGCCAACCACCAGAACGACAACTCAGGGAGTCCAACCAGTACACAGACTACTGATGTTGTGTCCCAAAGCTACTGGTAACCCTTTACTGAGAGACAACAGGTGTTGTGTCCCAAAGCTAGTTACCAGGTACTTTATTTAGTTTGCTCCTAACTCTAGTTTAGATTATTATTATCTCTACCTTTTACACTCTCTGTTGCAAGTGAACTCAAAGGGCAAACCGATCTGGGCCTGTATCCACAAAGCATCTCAGTGTAGTAGTGCTGATCTAGGATCTGTCCATATAATCTTATCTTATAATGACCTAAAAGGCAAAAACTGATCCTAGATCAGCATTCCTCCTCTGAGATGCTTTGTGGATACGGGCCCAGGTCATGATCTCATGCCGTAATAAACTGTATGGAAAGTATGTACAGCATCTACAAGCTACAGCTTCAGGCAAACGGTGAAAAGATAAACTAATGGCAGATAAAAAACATATTGCATAGTCACAAATACCGATCCAGGGTAGCTGACAGCAGTTGCATAATATGACTCAACATGGAGCTTGATATGTAATGTGATTCATATTATTGAAATGGTATTTCTCTGTAATTAACTTCAAATATTGCTGAATTGACTGGAGGTTATATGGAATGGACCCTAACCTTGTAAGATAGTAGAGTTATTATCATATAAGGTTATTACATAACGCACTACCATGACGTTGTGTAAATATGGCATGCAGTGTTTTTCAGTGATTTTCCAGGGAAACCCTGTGCTGTCTGTCATGCTGTGTGTCATTGCAGGTGGGCACGGTGAATCCCTTTGAACTGGTGCTGCAGCTGGGGAGTGCAACTGTCTCTTCTGCCACAGGGGGGTGCTGTGGTGCAGAGTCATCCTTTTGCAAGTGATGGGGTAGCCAAGATATGAGAGAGACACAGAGAATGATTTTACTGTGTATGAATGAACAATAATTGTAATTCATGTCAAACTATGGATTTTTGTCAAGCCTTAAGTTAGGCTCATGTGTTAATTGTATAACTGTGTGAATATTATCATAATCCAAACACATTTCCGGCAGTGAAGAAGTGGTCAGCGTGTCTCTCTTTAATGAAGTTGGCCTTAGATTTCAAGATGGGTGTGTGGGAGAGAAATGCAAAAAATATATCCACGGCAGTGGAGGCTGGTGTGAGGAGCTATTGGACGATGTGCTCATTCTAATGGCAGAAATGGAATGGAACGGTATCAAACATCGCTAATATGGAAACTACGCTTGACTCCGTTCCATTAATACCATTCCAGCCATTACAATGAGCCCGTCCTTCTATATCTCCTTCTACTAGCCTCCACTGATCCACAGGGGAAAGCACACTCGGGATATCAGTTATATTCTTAGTATTTTCATTTCATTCATAAACACCCAAAGTTTCGACTAGGTATTTTTCAAGGGTGTGCTTTGTGAGGAAACTCCTGCAGTCTGTATTCATACAAGTTCAAGTGAACAACGGGTGGCAACAATTAGTCATTTCAATTAGACAATTGGTTAGCAATCAAGTCTCAATTGACAATATATTTCTATATTTCTATAAGGTATACATATTAGACAACACATTTAGACAGAATCATAGGTCAACATGATATACACTGAGTGTACAAAACATTAAGAACAGCTTCCTAATATTGAGTTGCATCCTAACAGCCTCAATTCATTTCGGCATGGACTCTACAAGGTGTTGAAGGCGATCTACAGGGATGCTGGCCCATGTTGACTTCAATGCTTCCCACCATTGTATCAAGTTTCTACTTGTGTGCATGTACTGACATGTATGTGTAACTGATAGACTCATACACCATACATGTTAATGTTCTTAAATGTATGTAAATTGTATTTTGTCTGTAATGTCTTTTTCATTGTCTGTCAGACCCCAGTAAGACTACCTGTCGCCATTGGCTATTTGGGATCCTAAAAAATCAACATCAAATCAAGTTAGCTGGATGTCCTTTGGGTGGTGGATCATTATTGATACACACAGGAAACTGTTGAGTGTGAAAAACCACCATGGTGTGCCTGGCACCTACTACCATACCCCGTCCAAAGGCATCTTGTATTGCCCATTCACCCTCTGAATGGCACACATACACAATCCATGTCTCAAGGCTTAAAAATCCTTCTCTAACTTGTCTCCTCCCCTTCATCTCCACTGATTGAAGTGGATTTAACAAGTGACAATAAGGGGTCATAGCTTTCATCTGGATTCTATGTCAAGGATGGGAAACTTTGACTCATCATGAGGGGCTGCAGTGGCTAGTGGGTCTGCGACACAGGAGGTTGGTGGCACCTTCATTTGGGAGGACGGGCTCGTGGTAATGACTGGAGTAGAATCAGTGGAATGGTATCAAACACTTGGTTTCCAGGTGTTTGATGCCATTCCATTTGCTCCTATGAGCAGTATTCCACTCAACAGCCTCCACTGGTCTGCATACCCACATCCATAACCCCCTCCCCACCTTTCGGGCAAAACATTTTATCAGCCCCATTCATGAGAGCTGAAGATAAAAAAATAAAATAAAAAATGTTTTTGAAGTTAATTTCCTGCAATTCTGCACGTTTTGCCATTGGGCGTAGAGAACACGTTGCCGTGAACGTATTGCAATTTTAGAACTAATTTCATGTAATTCTACTCATTTTGTCATGGGGTGGAGAGAAATTTGAAGTTTTACAGCTAATTTCCTGCTATTCTACACATGTTGTCATAGGGTGGGGCAAATGTTTAGCTGATGATCAATGTGCCCCACGCCGGTTAGTAATTCGACCATGCTTACAACACGTTTAGATAGCTGGCCACTAGACTCATTTAACAATCAAACAAACGGAGCTGACATGGGGTAAGTGAGTGACTGCTGATGCACAACCAAATGTCGAAATTGCACCTTGTGTGTTCTATTATTCTAACTCTCAACAGTATGTTGAGACCCCGACTGAGTTATTTTTTTTAAACAGTTCCGCAGGCCTACAAAAGGGCCGCATGCAGCCAGTTGCACGTCCCTGGTCTATTTCATTGGAAGAGCAGGTGTTCATAATATTTTGTAAACCATTTTATCAAATAAAATAACATTGTATTGGTCGCATACAAATATTTAGCAGATGTTATTGCTGGTGTAGCGAAATGCTCCCATGACTTGTGCAAAGGCCAAACAATATTGATACAAATAAATCTAAACAAAACATGGCTGTGATACAGTAGGCTAAATGTTTTTTAAATCCAAAAGAGATCGACTTCCTCATTACGTCCTTAGGGGAGACAGTGTCCAGGTAGTGGATCAAGAAGCATTATCGTTTTACTAGTTTTACCATTAGCCAGTTCTTGAGAATTTGTAGGAACTGCTCATCCATATCTGTATGTGAGACAAACACTGCTGCTTTGTCCTCCCGCTTCCAGGAACAGGGATACAAGGACACCTGGATAAAGACGGCCTACAATCGGGCAAAAGACACAGAGAGATCAATTGCTGAGGCATGCACAAAATTGAGAAAAAAATATTTGTGTGTTTTCACTTCTACCTTTACACCGCTCTTTAGCAATTATGAACATTTTAAATAAACATTGGCACATATTGACGTCTGATTCCAAATTAAAATATGTAGGCTATTCAAAGACCCACCCCTGTTCGCCTATAGGAGAGCACGCAATCTCAGAGATGCACTGCTCCAATCAGATGTGGGTGCGCGTCTACAGCCCAACTGCGCACTGTTGGACACAGTCCCTGCTACAACTACATCCACTGTCATAACACCTATAGACTAGTTAGCTGACAACGTCTAGCTGACAACGTCTAGAAAACTTTGCGCGCGCTTCAAAGGCGCAGAAGTCCATGTGTTGTTATGGTTCTGGATGGCCAGATAGCTAGCAAAAATGACAAGACACTGCCCTGTGGTGAATTGTAAGTGGCTCGTTTCTGCTAGTTGTTTCTTGTTCTTGATACCAGGTATTTTTGTTGTTGTTGGTTATCTGACTGTCACCTCAATGCTGACATGGCTACAATTGGCTATCTACCTAACCAACAACTGTAACAATGTATTTGAGAGATAACAAGTGTTCATGGAGAAACTTTATTTATGTTTTCAATAAATATTGGCGACTAACTGTAGTTTACACGTTGTCAACAATCTAAGCCAACCCTGTCGGTTTTTCCCCATAGTTGTGCAGGCGTCGGTTTTGTTGATAAACAACCAGCCCCTGAAGAGCACGGAAATATTCCATCACCCAAAAACAGGGGGAAAAAACATATCTGTAGTAGAAACATATGTGCTTCATCTGATGTTGTTTATTTGCTTTGTTCCATGTTCTGATATGTCAGGCAGAATAGGCCTATTATCCATGAGTTGACGTCTGTGCCTTTGTCATCATAATCCCCGATTGGACAGATAATGACTCGTCTACCTCAATGTGATATTGTAATACTATCCTACCTATCCCTCCGTTTTTAAAATGATGCCCAATGCCTACTTTGTGAAAGTAGCCCATTGAAATGTGATTCATGCATAACACCGCATCATGCGTGGGCTAAATTGCCTATTAATGATGGGTGATTAATTCATGAATTTGCACACTTTGTTTGATATACCGAATTATCTTCACACCAGAACATTGTAGGCTACAGTATTCAAAATAAAATGTCTTATACATGCGTCTAGGCATTTTGCGTAATTATTTGTTTATTAGGCTAATATTACGCATGGTAATTACTGTACGTTTTGTCTATCTATATCATTTCCAATGCCTATCATGCATTTGTATTGGTTTGGTTGGTCAACCAACCCCCCCTACAATTAGGCTTTGCAGATCATCTTTAAATAGCCTACAAGACATACCATACCCTAAGCTAAAAAATGCATTGTGATTGCTTGTTTGGTCATCTTAAGGAACTCATCTAAAATGCACAAAGAATGTCACAGAGCCTAAAAGCATGCATTCCATTCAGCCCGCTGAATCAACTCTCTCCCTCTACCTCTCGCTCTCCTCTGCAATGGAGAGAACATTGCATAATGACGCACCATTCACTCCCCTCAGATAAATCAAATATTATGGATCTACCCACCAATTCATTATTTATTGGTTGCCTCTGAAATCCATCTGAAAAAGTCACGAGGAAAGTGTCTTGGGCTTTTTTTGCGTGAGGTGCGCTTGTTTTGGAATTTCATTCGTTGGAGCTGCGGCGAAAACTCCGCCCCCGTCCAACTGCCGCACTGGATTGGGTGCTACCGTCGTCTGTCTCCGGGACATCAGGGGAGGCACGAGTTCGCTCTAGGAGTAATCAGTTTCGGACGCGTAGTGGAACCAAGCGCTTGGGTCCCCGATGCTGCACAAATCACGGCGACCCCCGGTGGAGATGAAGGCGGACTCCGATTGGCTCTGATTTTTAAAAGCCCTTTTCATTCAGGAGGTTGCCCATTATCAACATGGCTGAGCCGTCGGCCCCAGTACCCTTTGCAAAAATGGCGTCACTTAGCCGGGTTCGAGCTCTGACGATGATTTTCTTAACTGTCAGCGGTTGTTTGGTCACCTCGATAAGTGGCAAGGAAGGAGGGGTAGAGTCGGACACGGTTATCATCGGGCTCCGGTTGGAGGACACGGACGACATTTCCTTTATGGATAGGGGCTACCTACGGGTGAGTGAACGGTCTCGTGTCAAATTGAGGGTCTACGGGCAAAACATAAACAACGAGACCTGGTCCAAAATTGCATTTACGGAACACGAGCAGATCCGACCAGCCGGGGACATCGACAGCTTGTCGGGGGACAACGGGAGCAAAGAGGATACGTCCGCGCATCCCTGCGGTATCAGGACCTCGGATATAATCATCTTGCCCAACATCATTCTAAGTCGCAGAACGTCGGGAGTAGTTGAAATCGAGGTCAAACCCCTTCGAAAAACCGAGAGGAGTAAATCTTATTACCTGTGCATCGCCACCTCAACACCTGCCCACCACGCCGCCGGCCTGCACGACCCATGGACCGAAAACACCTGGATTTACCACGACGGAGATGACACTAAAGTGATAGTTGTGGAGGAGAAGAGGTTTCTGCTTCCCTTCTGGCTTCAAGTCATCTTTATTTCCATGTTGCTGTGTCTGTCAGGCATGTTCAGCGGGTTGAACTTAGGACTGATGGCACTGGACCCAATGGAGCTCCAAATCGTACAGAATTGTGGCACAGAGATGGAGAAGAATTATGCCAAAAAGATAGAGCCAGTTAGGAGCCAAGGGAATTACCTGCTTTGCTCACTTCTCCTAGGCAACGTGCTCGTGAATACAACTCTAACTATCTTATTTGATGATATTGCAGGTTCTGGGCTGATAGCTGTGGTGATGTCAACTATTGGAATTGTCATCTTTGGAGAGATTGTCCCTCAAGCCATATGCTCAAGACATGGCCTTGCCGTTGGAGCCAACACCATTTTCCTCACCAAGTTTTTCATGCTGCTCACCTTCCCCGCGTCATACCCAGTGAGCAAACTTCTAGATTACCTTTTGGGCCAAGAGATAGGCACTGTGTACAACCGCGAGAAGCTTTTGGAGATGCTCCGAGTCACGGATCCGTACAATGATCTGGTCAAAGAGGAGTTGAACATCATTCAGGGCGCCTTGGAGCTACGGACTAAGACTGTGGAGGACGTGATGACCCCGCTAAGAGATTGTTTTATGATTCCAGGTGATGCTATCCTCGACTTCAACACCATGTCTGAAATCATGGAGAGCGGCTACACGCGCATCCCCGTGTTCGAGGGCGAGAGGTCCAACATTGTGGATCTATTGTTCGTGAAGGACCTGGCGTTTGTCGACCCAGATGATTCTACGCCGCTGAAAACCATCACTAAGTTTTACAGCCATCAGCTGCATTTTGTGTTCAATGACACCAGGCTGGATGCCATGCTGGAGGAGTTCAAGAAAGGTGAGAGGGGTTTCATTTTTTTATTGGCTCGACTGTATCCTGTCAATCAAATGATCATGCCATTTCAAGAGAAATGTGGGATGACTGTTCCATCATGGCTTTCATTTGGCATGTCTATCATCGGAACACAGACTGATTATATAGTAACCTGGAGAGACAAGTGTTGCTATGCATTAGTAAGCAGTAAAATTCACTGTATTACATCTCCACTGTAGATTTCTATTCATGTCAACGTATTTATGGCATTTTATAGTTAGGGAAAACATCACAATCTTCAATCAGGAGGTATTTGCCTCTGGGAACAACACTGTCCCAGTTCCAAAGCTGTATGTATAATGTCACACACTTGACATAATAATATCCAGGTCAGATCCCCTACTATGATAATACTATGACATCATAGAGAGCTCAAAGACCATTTCCCTCTGGAAGATGATCAAGTAATGTGTGTCTTACTGTCTAATAACAGATTACTGTCATTTAAAACTTGACTGAGACACATGAATGACCTCATAGCGCAGATGGCCTGCTGTCCTTGATGGTGTCTCCTTGATGCCCCAAGTGTCTCAAGTGTGTAAACAAAGATGTTAAGCCGAAAACCGACTTTCAGGAAGATGGAGTGTGGCGTTGCTCCATCAGGAAGGGTGTCACAAAAAATCCCAGATACAATAAAAAAAAAAGAGGTGAGGTGGGGTGGGGTGGGGAGGAATGGCATCCTAAAGTAGCTGGCTGCCATTCCTTGCCAGGTATGTAAGAGCGCAGTTGTTGTCACCTCTTGGGTCATTTCCTGCAAAGAAAAGGTGGAGAGGGGGAATGTTCATGTTATCTTTCACCATCACTTCCATTCCTCGTTAATGTTCACACGGTTCCCCTCTCTCTCTCTCTCTCTCTCTCTCTCTCTCTCTCTCTCTCTCTCCACCCCTCTCCCCCTCTCTGGTTTGTGACTTGCATTAGGAAATTCATTCATGGGAATGGTAAAACCGCGTCAGTGCTAAGGTTATCAGGTGGGGGCATCTTGTTTGAGAACCTGCTTAAATCCCCTCCTCTCCCTACTCTAAGTTGTGTGCATTGCCTCTGAATGATGGTGGTGATAACTCCCTTCGTCCTGCCCACTAGAATGCAGTCGTGTGATTAATGAATAACTCCTCTCTCTTAACACCCACGGAGTTAGACTTTATGACATAGTTACTCACTTTGTAAAGTTTTCGTTTTAATGTGAGTTTTGGTTTCGTCACAGTCTGACAGTGACAATCACACCTGTCTGTTGATAGCAGGAACGATATACGTTTTGATCAGGCAGCTTCTGTGCACACGGTTGTTACATCATTACGGTTGTTACATCATTACGGTTGTTACGTCATTACGGTTGTTACGTCATTACGGTTGTTACATCATTACGGTCGGTTGTTACATCATTACGGTTGTTACATCATTACGGTTGTTACATCATTACGGTTGTTACATCATTACGGTTGTTACGTCATTACGGTTGTTACGTCATTACGGTTGTTACATCATTACGGTCGGTTGTTACATCATTACGGTTGTTACGTCATTACGGTTGAGACATCATTACGGTTGTTACATCATTGTTACATCATTACGGTTGTTACATCATTACGGTTGTTACGTCATTACGGTTGTTACATCATTACGGTTGTTACATCATTACGGTTGTTACGTCATTACGGTTGTTACATCATTACGGTTGTTACGTCATTACGGTTGTTACATCATTACGGTTGTTACATCATTACGGTTGTTACATCATTACGGTTGTTACGTCATTACGGTTGTTACATCATTACGGTCGGTTGTTACATCATTACGGTTGTTACATCATTACGGTTGTTACATCATTACGGTTGTTTCGTCATTACGGTTGTTACATCATTACGGTCAGTTGTTACATCATTACGGTTGTTACATCATTACGGTTTTTACATCATTACGGTTGTTACATCATTACGGTTTTTACATCATTACGGTTGTTACCTTGGCGTGATCCTGGACAACACCCTGTCGTTCTCCACTAACATCAAGGCGGTGACCCGATCCTGTAGGTTCATGCTCTACAACATTCGCAGAGTACGACCCTGCCTCACACAGGAAGCGGCGCAGGTCCTAATCCAGGCACTTGTCATCTCCCGTCTGGATTACTGCAACTCGCTGTTGGCTGGGCTCCCTGCCTGTGCCATTAAACCCCTACAACTCATCCAGAACGCCGCAGCCCGTCTGGTGTTCAACCTTCCCAAGTTCTCTCACGTCACCCCGCTCCTCCGCTCTCTCCACTGGCTTCCAGTTGAAGCTCGCATCCGCTACAAGACCATGGTGATTGCCTACGGAGCTGTGAAGGGAACGGCACCTCCATACCTTCAGGCTCTGATCAGGCCCTACACCCAAACAAGGGCACTGCGTTCATCCACCACTGGCCTGCTGGCCCCCCTACCTCTGAGGAAGCACAGTTCCCGCTCAGCCCAGTCAAAACTGTTCGCTGCTCTGGCACCCCAATGGTGGAACAAGCTCCCTCACGACGCCAGGACAGCGGAGTCAATCACCACCTTCCGGAGACACCTGAAACCCCACCTCTTTAAGGAATACCTAGGATAGGATAAAGTAATCCTTCTAACCCCCCCCCCCCCCCCCCCTTAAAAGATTTAGATGCACTATTGTAAAGTGGTTGTTCCACTGGATATCATAAGGTGAATGCACCATTTTGTAAGTCGCTCTGGATAAGAGCGTCTGCTAAATGACTTAAATGTAATGTAAATGTTACGTCATTACAGTTGTTACATCATTACGGTTGTTACATCATTATGGTGGTTACATCATTACGGTTTTTACATCATTATGGTGGTTACATCATTACATCATTACGGTTGTTACATCATTACGGTTTTTACATCATTATGGTGGTTACATCATTACAGTTGTTAAATCATTATGGTGGTTACATCATTACATTTTTTACATCATTACGGTTGTTACATCATTACATTTTTTACATCATTACGGTTGTTACATCATTACGGTTTTTACATCATTATGGTTGTTACATCATTCCGGTTGTTACATCATTACGGTTTTTACATCATTATGGTGGTTACATCATTACAGTTGTTAAATCATTATGGTGGTTACATCATTACATTTTTTACATCATTACGGTTGTTACATCATTACAGTTGTTACATCATTACGGTTGTTACATCATTATGGTGGTTACATCATTACGGTTTTTACATCATTATGGTGGTTACATCATTACATCATTACGGTTGTTACATCATTACGGTTTTTACATCATTATGGTGGTTACATCATTACAGTTGTTAAATCATTATGGTGGTTACATCATTACATTTTTTACATCATTACGGTTGTTACATCATTACATTTTTTACATCATTACGGTTGTTACATCATTACGGTTTTTACATCATTATGGTTGTTACATCATTCCGGTTGTTACATCATTACGGTTTTTACATCATTATGGTGGTTACATCATTACAGTTGTTAAATCATTATGGTGGTTACATCATTACATTTTTTACATCATTACGGTTGTTACATCATTACATTTTTTACATCATTACGGTTGTTACATCATTACGGGTTTTACATCATTATGGTTGTTACATCATTCCGGTTGTTACATCATTCCGGTTGTTACATCATTACGGTTGTTACATCATTACGGTTGTTACATCATTACGGTTGTTACATCATTACGGTTGTTACATCATTACAAGGCTTAAAAAAGACTACTTACACTTTGTGGCCTATCATACTTAACTTTAAGACTGGTTGTGACCATGGTCATCTAGTCAATATGACTATGATTTCACTGAACTATAATGTCAATTAGGCATTTTATATTCATTATTCAATCGCTAGTGTTTGTTTTGGTTTATTGTAAAATCCGATTAATGAGAAGTAAATTAATGGAAAAAAATAATTGTGCTTGTCAAAGTAGCCTTGTTTGAAGGCTAATGTATAATATGTTACATATTATGCATATTCATTAATTTGGTCACATTAATTTGAAGGTTTCTGTCAGTGTTGAAAATCTTTACAGAAACCATGGTGTGATTACTTCAAATTAGGTTTCTATTAATATAGTGGACAACGGTATGCATTTGCATTGCGTAATGGATTCATTAATACATGGATATGATTAGTCGACTAGAAGGTGGTCAGAACAGAACAGCAGCTGCATTGATAATCTTATCTATTATAGGATATTGCTGACCTATGGCCAGTCCTTTAGACATCATCAGGTATCCCAGAACATGACCCATAAAACCCCCATTATCTACCACCACAGCTCTCATTCACTAAAGCTAACGGCCTGGCTCTTTTGCCTTCAGTTTTAAATACCAGCTTTACACAGCTGAAAATGCTATATTTTTTCTTATGGAAAATATATTTCACATCGGTTTAGATGGTACAGTGATTCTCTACACGATTCTTGCTTGTTTTGTCACAAACTGAAATTAGCCGAACTATTAGAATTATAGCAACCAGGAAATGGTGGAGCGATTTCTGCATAGTGCATCTTTAAGAACGGGAAGCATAGAAATTGTGCACATAGAACATATCTACCACTTCTTAGACTTGCTTTCAATGAGAATAACAGATCTATAACTCCTATTTCTGGGTGAATTTGGTTGGCTCACCAAAAAAGTTATATATTGCAGTTTTAAAGTTCTATATATAACCTTTTTGTAGATTGTACATATAGGTAAGGTACGTCAGACTAAACCCTAGTCCTCCTGGTTCCAGCCTCCCAGCAAGGCCACGAGGCCAGGTGCCAGTGCGGTCTTTGGGTTCCTGTTCTTGGCTCTGCTCCAGAGGGAACTCGCCTTCCTTCCGTCCAACCTCTGGAGCGGTTGTAAATCCTGAGGAAGGGAGGTCAAAGTTTCTCGTCAATCTGCCTCTAGTCACGGCACCACACTCGGTTCAAAGTGCTTTGTATTGTAAGTCATTGTTAATTAATTTGACTGCCTCTTGTGGAGCTGGTTGCTGCACAGCCGTCTGAAGTTGGGTTGAAGTAAGAAAGAAAAAAGCCTCCCACCACATCTGCTCCAACAGCTACATACTTTAGAGATACACTGGGTGGAAAAAACATTAGGAACACCTGCTCTTTCCATGGCATAGACTGACCAGGTGAATCCAGGTGAAAGCTATGATCCCTTACTGATGTCACTTGTTAAATCCACTTCAATCAGTGTAGATGAAGGAGAGGAGACAGGTTAAAGAAGGATTTTTAAACCTTGAGACAATTGAGACATGGATTGTGTATGTGTGCCATTCAGAGGGTGAATGGGCAAGACAAAAGGTTTAAATGCCTTTGAACGGGGTATGGTAGTAGGTGCCAGGCACACCGGTTTGTGTCAAGAACTCCACCGTTGCTGGGTTTTTCACGCTCAACAGTTTCCCGTGTGTATCAAGAATGGTCCACCATCCAGAGGACATCCAGCCAACTTGACACAACTGCGGGAAGCATTGGAGTCAACATGGGCCAGCATCCCTGTGGAACACTTTTGACACATTGTAGAGTCCATGCCCAGACGAACTGAGGTGTTCTGAGGATGGGGGGTGGGGGGGTGCGCAACACAATCTTAGGAAGGTGTTCCTAATGTTTGGTATACTCAGTGTAAAGCACATGAAAAGCGTAATTGGTTTTACTTTTGATCTCAGGTTTTTGAGCATTCTGAATTAGCCGTTTCTTGCTGGCTCTGTTTGTGGTTGAAGAGGATGCTTTCACTTTCTGCACTGCAACTGTAAAGTAAACCAGCTTCCACCTGAAGAGTGAGAAGGAGCACAAGAAACTCAAAAAGCCAGTGGTGACGTTTCTTAATACTATGCCCCCATGCTAAGGTTCAGGTTGGTGGCTTGACCTAAGCCACTATCGTCATCCTAGACCTTTAAATCGAGACAGACAACCCCTTGCAAACTTCTGAACCCCTTTGTTAGTTTCTGTTGGATTGCAACAATTTGTGACAATTAGCGACTAGTAGTGACACTTAGTGACAGTGACAATTAGCGACAATTAGAGACTGCTAGCCATACAGGAGATTAGGTGGTCAAGCAGCAGGAGTAGTGTGTTAATGAGTGGGTCAACGTGTGCCCTTTGGGATGAACCCATGTAGCACATACAGAATGGGGCCATTCACACTCATGTCCAGTCTTGTTTTTTGAACGAATGAATGTCACTCACTTGTTGCACCCCCTTTAAGTTTTACTAGTCTTATGTTGTCATATTTCATAAACACGTGACATATTTACAAAGGTAGATCGAGGTTTGTCTTCTGCTTGTGTTTTGAATCACACACACAAAATAGTAAGAATAAATCCAACTTAATGTTTCTGAAAATGTAAGATATTTCATATGAGGATAACCAAAGATAGAGAAAATGTATGTATTTAACTAATCAAAAGTCTGGTTTTATTCTACTTGCATTTCCTATCTCAAATCAAATCAAATGTTATTTCTCACATACACATGGTTAGCAGATGTTAATGCGAGTGTAGCGAAATGCTTGTGCTTCTAGTTCCGACCAAGCAGTAATATCTAACAAGTAATCTACCAATTTCACAACAACTACCTTATAGACACAAGTGTAAAGGAATGAATAAGAATATGTACATATAAATATATGAATGAGTGATGGTATAGAACGGCATAGGCAAGATGCAGTAGATGGTATAGAGTACAGTATATACATATGAGATGAGTAATGTAGGGTATGAAAACATTATATAAAGTGGTATTGTTTAAAGTGGCTAGTGATACATTTAATTACATCAAGATGGTAAGATGCAGTAGATGGTATAGAGTACAGTATATACATATGAGATGAGTAATGTAGGGTATGAAAACATTATATAAAGTGGCATTGTTTAAAGTGGCTAGTGATACATTTATTACATTAATTTTTCCATTATTAAAGTGGCTAGAGTTGAGTCAGCATGTTGGCAG
This sequence comes from Salmo salar, assembly GCF_965601325.2. NCBI lineage: Eukaryota > Metazoa > Chordata > Actinopteri > Salmoniformes > Salmonidae > Salmo > Salmo salar. The sequence continues at coordinate 62,659,100 of NC_138292.1, forward strand.
CAGCCACTCAATGTTAGTGATGGCTGTTTAACAGTCTGATGGCCTTGAGATAAAAGCTGTTTTTCAGTCTCTCGGTCCCAGCTTTGATGCACCTGTACTGACCTCGTCTTCTGAATGGTAGCGGGGTGAACAGGCGGTGGCTCGGGTGGTTGTTGTCCTTGATGATCTTTTTGGCCTTCCTGTGACATCGGGTGGTGTAGGTGTCCTGGAGGGCAGGTAGTTTGCCCCCGGTGATGCGTTGTGCAGACCTCACTACCCTCTGGAGAGCATTACGGTTATGGGCGGAGCAGCTGCCGTACCAGGCGGTGATACAGCCCGACAGGATGCTCTCGATTGTGAATCTGTAAAAGTTTGTGAGTGTTTTTGGTGACAAGCCGAATTTCTTCAGCCTCCTGAGGTTGAAGAGGCTCTGCTGTGCCTTCTTCACCACACTGTCTGTGTGGGTGGACCATTTCAGTTTGTCCGTGATGTGTACGCCGAGGAACTTAACTTTCCACCCTCTCCACTACTGTCCCGTCAATGTGGAAAGGGGGGTGCTCCCTCTGCTGTTTCCTGAAGTCCACGATCATCTCTTTTGTTTTGTTGACGTTGAGTGTGAGGTTATTTTCCTGACACCACACTCCGAGGGCCCTCACCTCCTCCCTGTAGGCCGTCTTGTCGTTGTTGGTAATCAAGCCTACCACTGTAGTGTCGTCTGCAAACTTGATGATTGAGTTGGAGGTGTGCATGGCCACGCAGTCGTGGGTGAACAGGGAGTACAGGAGAGGGCTGAGAACGCACCCTTGTGGGGCCCCAGTGTTGAGGATCAGCGGGGTGGAGATGTTGTTACCTACCCTCACCACCTGGGGGCGGCCCGTCAGGAAGTCCAGGACCCAGTTGCACAGGGCGGGGTCGAGACCCAGGGTCTTGAGCTTAATGACGAGTTTGGAGGGTACTATGGTGTTAAATGCTGAGCTGTATTCGATGAACAGCATTCTTACATAGGTATTCCTCTTGTCCAGATGGGTTAGGGCAGTATGCAGTGTGATTGCGATTGCGTCGTCTGTGGACCTATTGGGGCGGTAAGCAAATTGAAGTGGGTCTAGGGTGTCAGGTAGGGTGGAGGTGATATGGTCCTTGACTAGTCTTTCAAAGCACTTCATTATGACGGAAGTGAGTGCTATGGGGCGGTAGTCATTTAGCTCAGCTACCTTAGCTTTCTTTGGAACAGGAACAATGGTGGCCCTCTTGAAGCATGTGGGAACAGCAGACTGGGATAAGGATTGATTGAATATGTCCGTAAACACACCAGCCAGCTGGTCTGCGCATGCTCTGAGGACGCGGCCGGGGATGCCGTCTGGGCCTGCAGCCTTGCGAGGGTTAACACGGTTAAATGTTTTACTCACGTTGGCTGCAGTGAAGGAGAGCCCACAGGTTTGGTATCGGGCCGTGTCAGTGGCACTGATTGTCCTCAAAGCGAGCAAAGAAGTTGTTTAGTCTGTCTGGGAGCAAGACATCGTGGACGGGACTGGTTTTTCTTTTGTAGTCCATGATTGATTGTAGAACCTGTCACTTACCTCTCGTGTCTGAGCCGTTGAATTGCGACTCCACTTTGTCTCTATACTGACGCTTAGCTTAGCTTGCTTAGCTTCCCACGTGGCTCAGTTTTTAGAGGATTGTGGGTAATTCAACATTTTTGATTTTATGATTATTTTACACAATGTTGTATGCATGTTTGAAGAAAGAAATGTATACTTCTATATTAGTATTAAGCAACTTGTTATGCCATGAGGTGTAATGGATAATAATGAACGGATATCAAATTTGTCAGGCAATATTACGTTCAATAATGAAACTTTTTACGGTAGAGGCAAATACAGTATCCTGCAATGTTTGATGCAGTGTAACCCCCATGCCTGCCATAATTCTGCACTAAACAGAACTTGAAACATCAAAAATAGTGTTTTCAACCTTTTCCGGAAGTGACCCCAGCCCCTGGCAAGGTGTTGCACAATGCTTGATCAATTGGTGTTACAACACACTGTGTCATGTTTCAAAACATCTCAGGTTGATGTGTTTCAATACCCCAGAAAAGTTAAGGTTTTGTCTCCTTTGAGTTGGTGGCAGCACAGTTGCCACTAGTTTTGGTATTACAAAGCACTTCATTTTAACGGTGTACTAGAGACTACATGAGCCCTGGCACGTATTGAACTAGTTCGCCCCTTTCCTGCAATATAGGCCAATCTATGCTTAATTCAGATTCAGCAGCCTCCACAGCCGCCTTTCTCCTTCCTTTTTGTCTTAAAGTGAAACTAACCTAGTTGATATTTAAGTATTTTAACACTTTCAGGGATATTTCTTCAGCGGACGCTTTTCGAATTCATATCATTTCACAAAAGTGGTTTTTCAATTCTCGGCAGCAAATAAAGCTGTGCTTGAGTGTTTGTTCACCTGGTAACAGTCCTTGTGCTTATAATGCCGAAGTAAGAGGTGGGATTAAATGGCATCATGTTGGCAGTTGGACAGGAAGGGCTCCTGGTGAGGGATACCCCTTTGAACACAGTGTGACTTTTCCTTCAAGACTCTTTACTTTATCTATTGATTACATGCTTCACCTTAATGTGGATTGGTTGTCTCGGTTTTAGTCACTCGTGTCTCACTAAACAAGAGTTCATTTTACCTCAGTTTTTTTTCTATGCAACTCAAACTAGGCATGTTTTGGCAGGCTTGAAGTGTTCAATGAAAGCATAGAACATACTGTAGCTAAATGATCGGTTTGAAGTAGTTCTGAGAATCAGACCTCGGTTCAAATACTTTTTGTTGTTTTAGTACTTTGAGTGTTTTCTTTAGCCTGCCTGGAGTGCCAGATTGGCATGGTTTGCAGTTATTGTGACTACTCTGTTGAACACAGGTCTGTTGAGAATAAATACACTTCTGTGATCAGTTTGTTTGAGCCGGTTGTGTTAAAAGCCAGGCTTTTCAAATGGCCTACATTCCTCAAATTCTAGTATAACATGGAGTAGACTTTTTAAAGGCCAGGTGCAGTCAAAAACTTGAGTTTCCTGTGTTTTATATCATTTTGAAAACGATGATAATGCCCTTTTAGTCGTAGAGCTGTTTCAATAGACCGCCTGAAATTTCATCCTGTTCTAGGGGATGGAGTTTTGACCTGCCTGGTGACATCGCCATGCGGTAAATTGGTTAAAAGACCAATAAGAAAGATAGTTCCAAACCTCTCTGCCAATAACAGCTAGTTTTCAGTTTTCCCCTCCCTGCCCAGACCACTCCCAGACAGTCCTAGCAAAATTCTTTCTTGAAAAACTTTTGCCCATTTGAATTGGAAATCTCTTACAGTAAGGTGCTTAGTTGTTAGACAGAAATCATTTGATGTTGAGATAAAATTGCATTGGACCTTTAAAACTGATTAGCAGTGTCACTGTTGAGGAGTATGGATCCAGCTTCCAGCCTCAGTGTGTTTCTGACTGCAACGTCTGTCTGATCTGCTATCACAACTTGTCTTCTTCATGTGTTTGAACACATCTTAAATGACTTCTCGTATTACAGTATTAAGGGCAGACGCAAACTCATACATTTACCGCTATTTTGTGTAGTCACGATTAATTGCGCTCTTTCCTAAAAAGCCATCCTTACCCAGAAGGCACTTGAGTATTGTTCCATTGTTGTTCCGTTGAAATATGTCAGTTGTTACTTAATGTCATTAATTACACAATAAGGTATTACTACTGTTCTTGTGATCCACGCATATAAACAGTCGTTAATCGGTCGTTAACCTGTGAAATTTGGCATGGGTTGAAAAAGCGTGATACTCCAAATTCGTCCTACTTGGCAGGCCTGTATTAGAAGCTGAGTTAGAAAATGAACATAATGCTTTAGCACTTCCGTACAGTACCTCCGCCGGCTCTTGAGAACGGTGGCGTACTCCCGTTGGAGATTCACCAATAGGAAATAATAGACAAGGGTATGATATGGCATATCTCATTTCCTCACCTGCTTATCCTGAAGGACTGGATAGATGCAGGCAATATGGCAGAGCCATACCGTTCCTGCCACAAACCAACTGAACTGAACCTGCGGTTGTCTATGTTCAAATGCCTTTTGATCCTAGCCTCTGTTGCACTTCCTCAAGATGTGGTCAATCCTCAAAATATTAGGGTTCTGCTTCTGTTCATTCCATTTCTTTTGATGCTGATGCATCAATGGAATTATTTTTATGGGATTGTAAGAGTCCGTCTCATGAATCAGACATTGTTCCTGTGTAGTGAACGGGGGTATTGAAACAGGTTTAAAAAAAAAAATAATGTCAGTAGCTTTGCTGTGGAACGTTTTAAAGTTGGCTTTTGAAATGAGCTCAGAGAAGTCTGGAATTGTAGTCTGGTCGGAGTAAGGCTAACTCTTTGATTTCATTGAGCTGGCATAATGGCAGTGCTACTTGCGTTCCGTACAACTCGGCCAGAACAAATATCGTTTCACAGATGCAGCTAGTTATTTTGACCAGCAAAGTGTAATGATACTGTTTCTGTCTGTAGTCTCTTGAATGCTATTAAAATGAAACAGAAACTGAATTAGCAGTTGTAATTCCTTCTAATACGAATAATTGTGTAAAAGGCAAAGTCGTGTGGTAATGTGAGGTCATGATGACAGTGTGTTGGGCACACCACACATGCATCATGGAATTTGGCTCTTGTGATTCATATCCGTAGGTCCAGTAAGCTTGGTTTTGTCTTACCAAGCTCATGACATGAATTCCAGTAATGTAGCTTATTATAAAGTCTGAGCGCATGTTATTCCCAGAAGTGTGACTTTAGCGGTTGTGAGTCTGATGATATGTAGGCTTATCAAGGAAGCCTACTTCCCACAGAAGGTGGATAGGCCGTTGTACAGAGAAAATTATTATATTACGCAAATCAAACCCTTACAGGCAGTCTCTCTCTCCAGTGCTTTCGGAAAGTATTCAGACCCCTTGACTCTTTCCACATTTTGTTACTTTACAGCCCTATTCTAAAATGGATTTAAGAAAAACATTTCCTCAGCAATCTACACACAAAACCCCATAATGACAAAGCGAAAATAGGTTTTTATACATTTTTGCAAATGTATTAAAAATAAAAAAACAGATACCTTATTTAAATAAGTATTCAGACCCTTTGCTATGAGACTCGAAATTGAGCTCAGGTGCATCCTGTTTCAATTGATCACCCTTAAGATGTTTCTACAACTTGATTGGAGTCCACCTGTGTTAAATTCAATTGATTGGACATGATTAAGGTCCCACAGTTGACAGTGCATGTCAGAGCAAAAACCCGAGCCATGAGGTCAAAGGTATTATCCGTAGAGCTCTGAGACAGGATTGTGTCGAGGCACAGATCTGGGGAAGGGTACCAAAACATTTCTGCAGCATTGAAGGTCCCCAAAAATGCAGTGGCCTCCATCATTCTTAAATGGAAGAAGTTTGGAACCACCAAGACACTTTCTAGAGCTGGCCGCCCAGGCAAACTGAGCAATCAGGAGAGAAGGGCCTTGGTCAGAGAGATGAACAAGAACCCGATGGTCACTCTGACAGAGCTCTAAAGTTCTTCTGTGGAGATGGGAGAACCTTCCAGAAGGACAAACATCTCTGCAGCCCTCCACCAATCAGGCCTTTATGGTAGAGTGGCCAGACAGAAGCCAATCCTCAGTAAAAGGCACATGACAGCCCGCTTGGAGTTTGCCAAAAGGCACCTAAAGACTCTCAGACAATGAGAAACAAGATTCTCTGGTCTGATGAAACCAATATTGGCCTGAATTCCAAGCATCACATCTGAAGGAAACCTGGCACCATCCCTACGGTGAAGCATGGTGGTGTCAGCATCATGCTGTGGGGATGTTTTTCCTGCGGCAGGGACTGGGAGACTAGTCAGGATCAATGCAAATATGAACGGAGCAAAGTACAGAAAGATCCTTGATGAAAACCTGCTGCAGAGCCCTCAGGACCTCAGACTGGGGTGAAGGTTCAACGACCCTAAGCACACAGCCAAGACAACGCAGGAGTGGCTTCGGGACAAGTCTCTGAATGTCCTTGAGTGGCCCAGCCAGAGCCCGGACTTGAACCCGATTGAACATCTCTGGAGAGAACTGAAAATAGCTGTGCAGCAACGCTCCCCATCCAACCCGACAGAGCTTGAGAGGGTCTGCAGAGAAGAATGGGAGAAATTCCCCAAATACAGTTGTGCCAAGCTTGTAGCGTCATACCCAAGAACACTCAAGGCTGTAATTGCTGCCAAAGGTGCTTCAACTGAGTAAAGGGTCTGAATACTTATGTAAATGTGATATTTCAGTTTACATTTTTAAATTAAGTAGCAACACTTTCTAAAAACCTGTTTTTGCTTTGTCATTATGGGTTATTGTGTGTAGATTGATGAGGGAAAAAAACTATTGAATACATTTTAGAATATGGCTGTAATGTAAGAAAATGTGGCACTGTATATGTTTCGATACATTTTTTCATCATAATCAGGGTGGAAGCTTCAACAGGCTTTATAGACTTAGAGGTTCAAGTAGAGAAGAAAATTCCATCAGGAAGGTCCCCACCTTCCCACTAACCAGTGGTTTATCACCATCTACTACTACCTTGACTTGTACTATGTACACTATTAGAAAAAAAGGTGCTGTCTAGGACCTTAAAGTGTTCTTTGGCTGTCCCCATAGGAGAACCCCTTTGAAGAACCCTTTTGGGTTGCATGTTGAACCCTTTCTACAGAGGGTTCTACATGGAACCCAAAAGGCTTCTACCTGGAACCAAAAAGGGTTCGCCGAATAACCCTTTTGGATCCCTTTTTCTAAGAGTGTACCCAGTGGGTCATTAGTTAAGCAGAACTAGGGTTGTTGAGGTGGGACTCCCTAGTAATGATAATACTGCTGTTTGCAGACGTTTACATACGTATGTCTATCCCAAACCTTTGCTTTCTGAATCCGGTGACATCCCGGACGAGCCCCCAATTGATGTTTACTATTTCTGTAATGCAAACCTTGTTTCTGCACAATGTGTACCACAGACACTGTCTGTGTTTGGTCTACTGTTGGAGCTTTGTTTTTGCTCATAGACCAATACCAAGCCCCTCTGTCCTCTGTCCTTACAGCCTACGTCATACCATGGCTATATTGTTTGTGTGGATTGCATTACGGCCCAGTCAATGTTTCCAGAACCCGTACAGTTTTCTGCTTCAGGATTTACATTTTGGATTCTTGATATTGTGGATCTAGTACCGGATCAAATGGCTTGATCCTGCCCTGAGAGAAATGTCTCTGGGATTTTTTTGGGGGGGGGAAATGTTTTTGTGCCCTAGATTATACCATCGCCTAATGTTTCTCTTGGGAGGAAAGATGTGGACGTGTTTGTGGTTATGAATAACCATGTGGTTATGGCTTGAAGATATTATCATTATGGCAGGTTAGGTTTTACCCCATCATTATCAAAGAAGGCAAAGTCTATGATGATGGTGATTATTATCATGTACTATCACCTTTATGGAATTGTAACACTTTGAATAACATTTGATTCTGATCTCAGTTGGTTTTGTGGTGTTCACAGGAATCACCTTGATTTGCTGACCTTTTCTTCTTTAATGCAATCAAATAACAATATACTTCACACAAACACTTCCGTTATTCTAACTAAAGTAGATGAAAGTCCAAACATTGCATTTGTCCTTATTCTAGAAAGACTTTCTATCAATTTTCTCAGAAATTGAGAGCCAATACTTTTTTGACTTTCTTCACTTTCCAGTTGAGCAGCCAGCCACAGAACAGTCATATTCCGTCAGCCAGCCACAGAACAGTCATATTCAGTCAGCCAGCCACAGAACAGTCATATTCAGTCAGCCAGCCACAGAACAGTCATATTCCGTCAGCCAGTCACAGAACAGTCATATTCAGTCAGCCAGCCACAGAACAGTCATATTCAGTCAGCCAGCCACAGAACAGTCATATTCAGTCAGCCAGCCACCCACAGAACAGTCATATTCAGTCAGCCAGCCACAGAACAGTCATATTCAGTCAGCCAGCCACAGAACAGTCATATTCAGTCAGCCAGCCACAGAACAGTCATATTCAGTCAGCCAGTCACAGAACAGTCATATTCAGTCAGCCAGCCACAGAACAGTCATATTCAGTCAGCCAGCCACAGAACAGCCATATTCAGTCAGCCAGCCACAGAACAGTCATATTCAGTCAGCCAGCCACAGAACAGCCATATTCAGTCAGCCAGCCACAGAACAGTCATATTCAGTCAGCCAGCCACAGAACAGTCATATTCAGTCAGCCAGCCACAGAACAGTCATATTCAGTCAGCCAGCCACAGAACAGTCATATTCAGTCAGCCAGCCACAGAACAGTCATATTCAGTCAGCCAGCCACAGAACAGTCATATTCAGTCAGCCAGCCACAGAACAGTCATAATCAGTCAGCCAGCCACAGAACAGTCATATTCAGTCAGCCAGCTACAGAACAGTCATATTCAGTCAGCCAGCCACCGAACAGTCATATTCAGTCAGCCAGCCACAGAACAGTCATATTCAGTCAGCCAGCCACAGAACAGTCATATTCAGTCAGCCAGTCACAGAACAGTCATATTCAGTCAGCCAGCCACAGAACAGTCATATTCAGTCAGCCAGCCACAGAACAGTCATATTCAGTCAGCCAGCCACAGAACAGTCATATTCAGTCAGCCAGCCACAGAACAGTCATATTCAGTCAGCCAGTCACAGAACAGTCATATTCAGTCAGCCAGCCACAGAACAGTCATATTCAGTCAGCCAGCCACAGAACAGCCATATTCAGTCAGCCAGTTCTCCAGAGAGTAGCAGTATCCAGAAACCAGCACTTCACTTCAGCCTGTGTGAAACATACTCACACTCTTTACCAGAGCCACTTGCCTTGCCTTGGGATTCTGCAATCCCTTCTCTCTCTCTCCCCTCCGCCTCCCCCCACTCCCTCCATATTGTCCTCCTGCCCGTTCCCCTCAATGTTATAAATTACAAACGACACAAACCGCGGCCTAATGCCCTGCCGTGGACGCCTTCCAAGCTGCAACTTTTTGGAAGGAACCAAGGGCCCTGGTTCATTGATAACACCAGGCACACTCTCTCTCTCTCTCTCTCTCTCTCTGTTTCTCTCTCTGTTTCTCTCTCTGTTTCTCTCTCTGTTTCTTTCTCTCTCTCTCTCTCTCTCTCTGTTTCTCTCTCTTTCTCTCTGTCTCTCTATCTCTCTGTCACTCTCTCTTTCTCTGTTCTCTCTCTCTCTCTCTCTCTCTCTCTCTCTCTCTCTCTCTCTCTCTCTCTCTCTCTCTCTCTCTCTCTGTCTCTCTCCTCCATTTAGAGGAAAGGAGGAAAAACACCCTCAACAGAGGACGGGTGCTAGGGAGGGCCAAAAGACACTGCTTTAGAAATCAGCTGGGAGCTGAGAAGGCCTTGCTCACTATTTTAGCAGTGAAGCAGCACTATCCTTCCACACCATCTTTGTAAAAGACTAATAGTATCCAAAAGTATCAAGACTAAATAAAGGATTGAAGGAATGTATGCTACGTCTTTTATTCCAGTCTAGACATTGCTTAGGATCCCATTTTCCCAAGTTTGTGACTCGCACATGGGACTATTTTCTGAGGCGAAGGCACACAAAAAGCACAGAACATGCGAGATGTTCTTGGTTGCTTCAAGGTCATTATTTGACCCCAACAGCCACATTCCCAACACAGCTTAGCGGGCACGGCCATGACTGAAAGCTGTTTTATTGGTGCTTAGCTCCTTCTAGCTTTAAGGATTTCTGACACGGCTAATTGTTTTTATTGAGGTATTAATTATTATTACAGAGTTATAAAGCTGTAAACAGGCCGAGCCAAGAATGTGCATGTTCTCAGGTGTTAGATTGTAGTATTGCTTCTGTCTGTATCAGCCCATTCAGACTAATTAACCCCGTTCTGTGTACTATACCCCCAAATTGCAATGGTTGAAAAGGTGTATCTACAGCATTTACTCCAGCCTTATCATAGTGTTTTCTACAACTCCCCCAGAGAAGTTGGACTATTATTTACTCAAGTCAATTAGTACGGTGTCAGTGTTGTCCACAAGTTACTGAAACAAAAGTATCGTCGAAGGAATCCATTTGTAGTGAGTTGAAGAACGACGTCGAATGGAAGAACTAATGAAAGAGAGAGTTTCTCTTTGGGAGTTCCCGTTTGACCCTGACTGTCACTGATAAGTGCAAAGAGAGCCTCCCTACACCTCACAGGATACAATATGCTCTGAATAGTGATGATCTGCAACGTGATGTCACTCTGAGACATCTCAACTACTGTGAGTTCGTTGCCGGAGGGCTGAAACTCCAAGGACATTGGCCAAAGGGCAATCTGTACTTGAAAATAGTCCAGGAAGAGAAGAGAGGGGGGGTTAACAGTGATAAAGGTGTTAAGGAGTCAGAGTCACTGTCTGTGAACTCACTGGATCAGGTGGAGGTGCTAAATGAAAGTTATTATTCCAACCCTGTCACAGACTCAAAATGCAGATATTCTCCAAAAAGCCATGGCACTCTAGATGCATGAACACAGCCTCAGAGTTAGATTGCAGTGAGGATATCAACTGACACTGGCCATAGAGGGCAGTTTAAAATATATATACTTATATCTCAAATGTCCCTGACTATCACTGTCTTGTGATAAATCAAATCAGATGTATTGGTCACATACACGTGTTCGGCAGATGTTATTGCGGGTGTTGCGAAATGCTTGCGTTGCCGCTCACTGATTCACATCTTTGTAAACCAAAGCACCACCTGACTATCTATCTGGCCGTTCATTCATTGTCATTCATCTCTCATCACAAGTTTCCCATTGATGCTTCTCTTGCTCCCATGACTGAAAGACCTTGGAATCTCAACACTCATCACAGGGTGTTTTAAACAACAAACGCAGCCAGCTGAGAATACTCCCTGTCTGGCCTCTATATGAATGAACAACAATGCCAATTCAGTGTGTTTGCTTAGAGTGTAACGCCACCTACCACTACCGCCACAGATGTAGGATCTTAATTTGATCACCCTGTTGCAGGGTTAAAAAAAACTTCTGATGTTTATAATTTCCACTTTGACATTTCAGACTTCATTTTCTCTTATAAAAAAAATCTACCAACCCCTAAACACATGTACATTAATTATGATCCACATAATAATTCACATTTCCTTTTGCTGCATTATTTTCCTGCGGTAGTAAACTGGCTCAAATTAAGATCCTACATCTGTACTGCCCCGTTCAAACAAACAGAGAGAGGTCTGCGTCCCAATAATCTCCCATTTCTCCCAAAGTGTGTACTTGTTCCCTTCTTTCTCCCAAAGTGTGTACTTTTTCCCTTCCCTTCATGGATTCATGGAAGGAAAATGCCTGGTATAATAAATATGGTGGAAACTCCTTCTAGCACACACCAATACATCTGTGGGGAGTAGTGAACAAGGGCACAATCCAGGAGAAAGGGGTGGTTTTTGGGATACAGGGGGAGTATGTACCTCCTTGCTCCCTAAGACCCCCAATGACCGGCAAGAGGCTACGACTGTGAGAAGGCTTAACCATAGTTATAGATTTACTAGAACGGGCACCCCAATTCAAGTCAATGAGTGTCGTCTAAGGGGCTTTGCCCGTTCTAATAATTATATTTCTAATGGAATTAGGCTCCCAGATGAATCCATATCATTCTAAATGCCAGAATGTTGGGACAACAACACTAAACTGGGCTTTCAGTTGAGAGTGTGGGCTTTTGGTTGAGATTGTGGGCTTTAGGTTGAGAGTGTGGGCTTTAGGTTGAGAGTGTGGGCTTTAGGTTGTTAGTGTGGGCTTTAGGTTGAGAGTGTGGGCTTTAGGTTGAGAGTGTGGGCTTTAGGTTGAGAGTGTGGGCTTTAGGTTGAGAGTGTGGGCTTTTGGTTGAGAGTGTGGGCTTTTGGTTGAGAGTGTGGGCTTTAGGTTGAGAGTGTGGGCTTTAGGTTGAGAGTGTGGGCTTTTGGTTGAGAGTGTGGGCTTTTGGTTGAGAGTGTGGGCTTTAGGTTGAGAGTGTGGGCTTTAGGTTGAGAGTGTGGGCTTTAGGTTGAGAGTGTGGGCTTTAGGTTGAGAGTGTGGGCTTTTGGTTGAGAGTGTGGGCTTTTGGTTGAGAGTGTGGGCTTTTGGTTGAGAGTGTGGTTGAGAGTGTGGGCTTTAGGTTGAGAGTGTGGGCTTTAGGTTGAGAGTGTGGGCTTTTGGTTGAGAGTGTGGGCTTTAGGTTGAGAGTGTGGGCTTTAGGTTGAGAGTGTGGGCTTTTGGTTGAGAGTGTGGGCTTTTGGTTGAGAGTGTGGGCTTTAGGTTGAGAGTGTGGGCTTTAGGTTGAGAGTGTGGGCTTTAGGTTGAGAGTGTGGGCTTTAGGTTGAGAGTGTGGGCTTTTGGTTGAGAGTGTGGGCTTTTGGTTGAGAGTGTGGGCTTTTGGTTGAGAGTGTGGTTGAGAGTGTGGGCTTTAGGTTGAGAGTGTGGGCTTTAGGTTGAGAGTGTGGGCTTTAGGTTGAGAGTGTGGGCTTTTGGTTGAGAGTGTGGGCTTTTGGTTGAGAGTGTGGGCTTTTGGTTGAGAGTGTGGGCTTTTGGTTGAGAGTGTGGGCTTTTGGTTGAGAGTGTGGTTGAGAGTGTGGGCTTTAGGTTGAGAGTGTGGGCTTTAGGTTGAGAGTGTGGGCTTTTGGTTGAGAGTGTGGGCTTTAGGTTGAGAGTGTGGGCTTTTGGTTGAGAGCAGAGTTACGCACTGTTTGTGGGGATATTCTTTGAAATATAGATTTTCTGTTTGATTTTCTACATTTGGAACGGAAGCTGCTACTTAAGCTGCTACCTGACTTGTACATGTGTTTGACATTGGCTTGAGTATGATGATGGCCGTTGACAATACCAAAACAGACACAGTGTTGGAATGGTTATTTGATGTTTGTGTGTGTGTGTGTGTGCGTGTGTGTGTGTGTGTGTGTGTTTTGCGGAGTTGCCCCCTTCAGTTTCTGTTATCATTGAAGTGTTTGAGTCATTAGGGTAGCAGTAGCCTATTACCCAGTCCTGATGAAGTCAGCCAATCCTTTAACTTAAAGGTTTAGGCGTATTTTCTCAAATGAACCAGGAGTGGGTAGGAGACATGGGAAAAGAGAATCTGGTGGTTTTGTGATATAGGGTCAATTTGAGTTTGTTGTTGAATGTTACTGATGAGTAACCCTACTGATAATGGCGGTGCTCCAATGTCCCCTTACCGCGTAGAAGGAAGTACTGTGTTGGGTATGCATTCTAAGTGGTAAGGGTATTGGAATGTAGCCATGCAATCTGGAGGCTGACAATTGCCTGTCTTTACAGTGTCTTTATGTCTGCCAAAATAAAGCTATTCCTTATGCTAAATTATCCATCCAAATAGCTGAAAGTACTGTAAATACCCATACCATTGTTTTTTCACATCTACTTTTTCTGTTGTGTTGACATTATGTAGGAACGTATGACAGAGGAACATATGATTGTATCTTACCAGTATCATCTGCCAACATGAAGCTATTCGCTGTATTAAACGATCCATCCAAATAGCTGAAAGTATACCCTTACCCAATACCCATACATTTTTCATATAGCTTTCTGTCTCATTGGATTTCTGTCAGCAAGGCTTTTAAAGGTCCAATGCAGCCATTTTTATCTCAACATCAAATCTTTTCTGGGTAAGAATGAATTACCTTACTGTGATTGTTTTCAATTAAAATGGTCAAAAAGACACAAAAATGGTTTCTTAGCAAAGAGAAATTTCTAGCTGTTGTTGGCAGAGAGGTTTGGAGCTCTCTTTCCCATTGGTCTTCTAACTAATTTACCACCTGATGATGTCACCATGCAGGTCAAAACTCTGAAGTTGAAGTTTCAGGTGGTATTTTTAAACAGCTCTGATGCTAAATTATCATAATTTTCAACATTTCACAGTATTATTCCAACCTGCTAGTGTGGAAATATATATAAAACAGAAAAATCATGTTTTTGACTGTACTTTGCCTTTAAATCCAATAATGAGATTCATTATCATGACGTCAATATAGAAATGCCTCATATGCCAACCTAATATTTAATTCCTCCTATCAGTGGGAACTTCCAGGTGAAACGCACACAAAAGAGGCTGATAAGCCCAACATCGACCAATAGGCTTCTGAAAGTACCTCAAACTACTGCCCTATAATATCCTATTATGAGATGCACAAAGTTGTAGCCTAAATATTTGCCTAGTGAGATACTAAAAATATGCTAAAAATAGTCCATTTATAGCTACAACTCCAGAGTTCAACTGTCTTCTTAGCTATCCATGTCAATGGAAAAATGGGTCAAAACTCAAGATGGCTTAGCATGGAAACTCTTGTCTTTTTTTTCTAGGCTGGATTTCAAATAAAGGCGTTGGTTATCCAATGGGTTCCCATCGCCACAGAGATTACACTATATTTGTCAAAGCTGAAATATTTGGAGAGAGAGCGAGAGAGAGGTCTGACCGTTGTCCAGGACAGATAGACATGCCCTGCAGCTTTACGGCATGTATTTATAGGGTAGAAATTACGCTATGGAAAAATATGACAAACTGCACCTTCCATAAATAAACCTGGGAATGGTGGAAAAGAGCACCGAGTCAGTCTCAGAAGACCCAGGGAGAGGTTCTCACAAGCCTGGGAGGCACGACAGTGATGGCTGGGGGTTGTGGCGGTGGCTCCATGGCTTGGTCACTGGGCAGCCATCTTGGAGACCCCTGGAAGCTACTGTGGAACGTGGGTCATGGGCCGAATTGTGTTCGGGTCAGTACTCAGTATGTTGACGGTTCATGTTACCTGTGAATGTTTGGACAGTTTGCAGGGGGGGGCAACCCTCCCTCTGAAGAGCTATCCCCCTGTAGGATTTTGTTCCAACCCTCCTCCAACACACCCAATTCTACTAGTCAGCTGCTTCTCAGGAGTCACATACTAGGGCTGGATCTGATTGTGTTACATCACAGAGTTTGAATGAGGTTGTTTGAGAAGGTTTGAATCCTAATCAACCTGCATACACATAGGTTGAAGTACAATACCAACATAGCTGCTGCAGTAGGGCATGTGTGGAGTAGGCATAGTGGTGCTCATATGAGTTTCATTGTTCACAATACCTACTCCTTATTTAAAACTTTGTTTTTGTGTTTAATGGTCATCCAGCAACTAGACTAAAATAGAATGTTTACAGTTAGGCAAAATACATAGTTTGTCCTGCTTTTCCCTTCATGTGTAGATGTGTACAGTATGTGTAGATGTGTACAGTATGTGTAGATGTGTACAGTATGTGTAGATGTGTACAGTATGTGTAGAGGTGTACAGTATGTGTAGATGTGTACAGTATGTGTAGAGGTGTACAGTATGTGTAGAGGTGTACAGTATGTGTAGATGTGTACAGTATGTGTAGAGGTGTACAGTATGTGTAGATGTGTACAGTATGTGTAGAGGTGTACAGTATGTGTAGATGTGTACAGTATGTGTAGAGGTGTACAGTATGTGTAGATGTGTACAGTATGTGTAGATGTGTACAGTATGTGTAGAGGTGTACAGTATGTGTAGAGGTGTACAGTATGTGTAGATGTGTACAGTATGTGAAGATGTGTACAGTATGTGTAGAGGTGTACAGTATGTGTAGATGTGTACAGTATGTGTAGAGGTGTACAGTATGTGTAGAGGTGTACAGTATGTGTAGAGGTGTACAGCGTGTGTATGTGTGTACAGTATGTGTAGGTGTGTAGATGTGTTCAGTGTGTGTAGAGGTGTGCAGTATGTGTAGGTGTGTACAGTATGTGTAGGTGTGTAGATGTGTACAGTGTGTGTAGATGTGTACAGTGGGTGTAGATGTGTACAGTGGGTGTAGGTGTGTACAGTATGTATAGATGTGTACAGTGTGCATATGTGTGTACAGTATGTGTAAATGCGTACAGTGTGTATAGATGTGTACAGTATGTGTAGATGTGTACAGTGTGTACAGTATGTGTAGATGTGTACAGTGTGTACAATATGTGTAGATGTGTACAGTGTATATAGATGTGTACAGTATGTGTAGATGTGTACAGTGTGTACAGTATGTGTAGATGTGTACAGTATGTGTAGATGTGTACAGTGTGTACAGTATGTGAAGATGTGTACAGTATGTGTACATTATGTGTAGATGTGTACAGTATGTGTACAGTATGTGTAGACATGTACAGTATGTGTAGATGTGTACATTATGTGTAGATGTGTACAGTATGTGTAGATGTGTACAGTATGTGTAGAAATTGTACAGTGTGTACAGTATATGTAGATGTGTACAGTATGTGTATTTTATGTGTAGATGTGTACAGTGTGTACAGTATGTGAAGATGTGTACAGTATGTGTACATTATGTGTAGATGTGTACAGTATGTGTACAGTATGTGTAGACATGTACAGTATGTGTAGATGTGTACATTATGTGTAGATGTGTACAGTATGTGTAGATGTGTACAGTATGTGTAGACATGTACAGTGTGTACAGTATATGTAGATGTGTACAGTATGTGTAGTTTATGTGTAGATGTGTACAGTGTGTACAGTATGTGTAGATGTGTACAGTATGTGTAGACATGTACAGTGTGTACAGTATGTGTAGATGTGTACAGTATGTGTAGATGTGTATTTGTGTCTGTTTTTCTACTCTTGCCGGCATGGATCATTCTCCCCTCATTGTGTGTATGTGTGTATATGTGTGTGTTTGAGCATGTGTGTGTGTTTGAGCATGTGTGTGTGTGTTTGAGCATGTGTGTGTGTGTGTGTTTGAGCATGTGTGTGTGTGTGTTTGAGCATGTGTGTGTGTGTGTTTGAGCATGTGTGTGTGTGTTTGAGTATGTGTGTGTGTGTTTGAGCATGTGTGTGTGTGTGTGTGTGTGTGTGTGTGTGTGTGTGTGTGTGTGTGTGTTTGAGCATGTGTGTGTGTGTGTTTGAGCATGTGTGTGTGTGTGTTTGAGCATGTGTGTGTGTGTTTGAGCATGTGTGTGTGTGTGTTTGAGCATGTGTGTGTGTGTTTGAGCATGTGTGTGTGTGTGTGTTTGAGCGTGTGTGTGTGTTTGAGCATGTGTGTGTGTGTTTGAGCATGTGTGTGTGTGGTTGAGCATGTCCGTGTGTGTTTGAGCATGTGTGTGTGTGTTTGAGTATGTGTGTGTGTGTTTGAGCATGTGTGTGTGTGTGTGTGTGTGTTTGAGCATGTGTGTGTGTGTTTGAGCATGTGTGTGTGTGTTTGAGCATGTGTGTGTGTGTTTGAGCATGTGTGTGTGTGTGTTTGAGCATGTGTGTGTGTGTTTGAGCATGTGTGTGTGTGTTTGAGCATGTGTGTGTGTGTGTTTGAGCATGTGTGTGTTTGAGCATGTGTGTGTGTGTTTGAGCATGTCCGTGTGTGTTTGAGCGTGTGTGTGTGTGTGTTTGAGTATGTGTGTGTGTGTTTGAGCATGTGTGTGTGTGTTTGAGCATGTGTGTGTGTGTGTTTGAGCATGTGTGTGTGTGTGTTTGAGCATGTGTGTGTGTGTTTGAGCATGCATGCCATGCCTCTTAAATGTTTTCTCCAGTTTGATGCGTGTCCCGGGAGTTCTTTTGTGCTTTTAGTTTCATCCTCCTCCGGCTCTAGAAGAGGTCCCGTGTGTATGACCGTCCCCACTCTGTCCAGGCTAGACAGCCCCAGCCAGATCCACACACACACACACACACACACACACACACACACACACACACACACACACACACACACACACACACACACACACACACACACACACACACACACACACACACACACACACACACATTCTAACACATACATACCGCTGTGTCTTATGAGGGCCTGGACAGCCAGTCCCCACTTATCAGACCTGGGTTCAAATACTATTTGAAATCTTTGTGTTTGTTTTAGCCTGCCTGGGGTGCCAGTTGGATGGGACTTTTTCATTAGTTCCATTTCAACTGACAAACACAGTCAAGCCCAGCTAAAGTACTTGATTTTATTTCAAATAGTATTGGAACCCAGGTCTGCCAGAAATACACACTCTTTCCGAGGCTGTCTGCCAATCTGTAGATTCCACAGGGTCAAGAGGTCACCCTGCCTCCCCACTACTTCCCTAACTCCTAGCTCCTAAACCGGAGTGTACCACACTAATTATAGCAGCCGAGGAGCTATGAATAAACAGTTTGTATTTGTCTTCAGCGTATTTATGGAAGACACTAGTCATCTTGTTTGATAACTGTCGTCCTGTGCTGTTTTTTTTTGTGGGAATTCAGGCTAAGTGGAAGCTATGTAGTCATCTATTGCGGGACAGTAACCATGTTTCCATCCACAGTGTTTATGCGAGTCAGGTCATGCCGTATAAAAATCACGATAGGTGTGATGGAAACATGAAGTGTCAGTACAACTTCATAAATGTCGACAGACACTTTGTTCGTTCGACGTTGTAGGATCTTTTTTTGTGTTTGTGAAGTTGATGATGCGACAATTGCGGTGGAAATATTGACAAAATAAATCGCCATGTCAAAGTAAACTTGGAGTCATGTGATGATATGCTACGTTGTACTACCGCTACCACATGGAAAAGCACTAGGAGTTTATAGGCAGATGAAATATGTTATGATGTACGTCATGGTGGTAAAGTGATGGACGGTGATGAGCTTGATACACCTTTTCTATAAATATTGAGGGTTTTATTTGAATGCCGGTGACGTGGTGATCGATGCTTGGCTGCCAATTGTTACGGGATTCAGGAAGCTGGGCATTTGCCGTTAGTTCCTACTTCACAGTAGGAAGTAGGAACTAACTGCACAGTAGGAACTAACTTAAATGTCTTCTTGAACATTTGAACTTTGACGTGCCTTAATAATAAACTTGTATGTGATCTGTAAAAATGAATACAAATGTTAAATTACAAGCCTAGTTTAGCCAAGGAGAAAACACTGAGCTATATAGGAAAAAGGACAGGATCCTTCCTGGCTAGCCATGATTGGCTGAGATCATGGAGGGCTGGACATACTGAGAGATGAGTCCTGATTGGTCTGTCATGTGACAGGTTTCTGTCAATAACAGAATCGGGGCTTCCCTGGTCAGTACATAGATAATCTTTGCTACTACATATGTTTGGAAAGATATAGCTAAGGACAACTGTAAAAGTGTTGCTACAGCTGTCAACAACATTGCTGCCCTGAATTGAGCTAGTCCTATCAAAGCTCAGTGGGAGAACATTTAAGTAGAGAGACTACTTTCTGGAGGAATTTCAGTGTTTGAACTTATAACGCGGCTGCATCAACTTCTAACTCGGCTGCATGGGATTCGTCGGATTATAAAAATCGGGTGGTTTAGTTGCATCCAATGTTGGCATCCACGATAAGCTAATGCAAGAAGCCGCTTGTGGATTTGACTGCTCTAACGCAGTTCCACCTCCGACACGGCCAAAACAACCGCTATGCGGGTGTTGGCTTGTGTGGATTTGATAGAATCTAGTCCTTACTTGATGTACTGCTTAATGTAGCTGGTTAAGAACCTGCTCGGTGAAATTGGACAGACCACGTAGACATAAATGGTAGCGTAGATCTGTCGTGACCCAACGCGATGCGTGAGATAACGAGCAGCAGCAGTTCCGACGCTTAGATTTTCCATCACTGGTTATTTGGACAAATCATGACTTCGCAGGTGTTAGCTTCTTTCGAGTTTTGGAAGGGGACATTTGGCCCATAGACTTGCCCGTAATTTGCTAAGTGAGAGGGAGAAAGAAGCCAAACAAATGAAATGGTTGGTGGAAATGTAATGGTCTATTCTAAGCACTAAGGTTAAAAGAGTCTATGAACATTGTTTCCAGAGAAAAGTGATATATTCTTTATCTGGAAGTGTGACCATTTAGATTCAATGAAACTCTAATGTTCTATGACTGAGTGGAATTGAATTGCACTGAATGAAATTATACTACCTGTCACTCAAACTCAAATTCTGTGGGGTGTAGCCAATTCAATAGAATTTTAACTCATGAGTTGAATGGGAGTCAATTCCACAGTTCTGAATTGAATTGAATTGAATGGGAGTCAATTCCACAGTTCTGAATTGAGCCCCACCCTGCTAGACAGAGAGCTAAGCCATAGAAGTGTAGGGCTCTGTAGCAATGCTGCAGTAATGCAGAAAGAGAGACAGAGAGGGAGAGTAGACAGGAACAGGCTCACAGAGCATTATACAAGACCGTGGACGGAAACATGAAAGAAAAAAAAGAACAAATCATTTAACAATCCCTTCTCTACTGTTTGCAAAAGTGAAGGAACCAGCAAGAGAAACAACGTCCTGGCAATGGAAAATGCCTCAGCTGATTCGCAGAGCCATGGGGATGTTCTCTGCGTCACACTAGGGCCAAAGTCCGAGACCATCAACGTGGTACAGGAGAAAGCCACAGACCCCAATGCAGCTCTCTTTGCAACCGTGCTGGTCAATAAAAAGGCTGTCAGATTTCAGCTAGATGTAATGTTGTAATTAGATGTAATGTAATGATGTAATGTTATCCCTGCAAACCTCTCAAAAGACTCTATACCTAGAGGCCTACAGTCGGCTGTCGGTGATGTAACACATGTACTCCGGCTACAAAAGGCTACAACACATGCTCATGAGACTCCAAGCCTCAATTTTCTTAACTAACTGCCTATTGGAGGAGAGATGTACGCTTGCTCTTGCTTGCTGAATGTGAAATAGGCTACGTGCTATAGCATTAAGAACGGGTGGGAGTTGGAAAGGAGAAGCCCATATTTTCACCAATTAGCCTGGAGCTAGCCTATGCTAGGCCCATCTCCCGGCTAGCTGAAGAGGATCATCAGCCACTCCTTGGGCTACAATACCTATTTTTCCAATTGGCCTGGACCCCTTTTATTGCCGATACGGAGCCCTGCCGATCCATCACGACTGGACTACCGACGTAATCCGCCCGAGGAGGTTTTTCAACTGGCTCCTTCGTCACGACGTCCCCTGAATGCCCATCTGCTAGCATGCTAGCCGCGGCCCGCTAGCTAGAGCATACCGGACTGTTAGCTGTAGTGGTCCATCTGCCAATTTCTTGGGCTACAATTCCTATTTTGCCAATTGGCCTGGACCCTTTTACTACACGGACACCTGCTGATCCATCACGACTGGTCTGCCGACATAACTGCATGAGGGGGCTACAACAACAGACTTCTTCCATCGCGACATCCCTCTAAGGCCCTTCTGCTAGCCTGATGGCCCCGGCCCGCTAGCTGTCTGAATTGCCCGTCCAGCTACTCATTGGACCCTATGATCACTCGGCTACGCAGAGATAGCCTGCAGAGATCTGTCTTACTATCCAGGTCTGTGCCCAAACAATTTGAGCTTCTACTTTTAAAAATCCACCTTTCCAGAAACAAGTCTCTCATCATTGTGCCCTGGACACCATATGTGAATTGATTGTCCCCCATCTATCTTCAGAGCTCATGCTGTTAGGTGACCTAAACTGGGACATGCTTAACACCCCAGCCATCCTACAATCTAAGCTTGATGCCCTCAATCTCACACAAATTATCAATGAACCTACCAGGCACAACCCCAAATCCCTAAAAACAGGCACGCTCATAGATATCATCCTAACCAACACCTCTGCTGTCTTCAACCAGGATCTCAGCGATCACTGCCTCATTGCTTGCGTCCATAATGGGTCTGCGGTCAAATGACCACCCCTCATCACTGTCAAACGCTCCCTAAAACACTTCAGTGAGCAGGCCTTTCTAATCGACCTGACCCAGGTATCCTGGAAGGATATTGACCTCATTCCGTCAGTAGAAGATGCCTGGTTATTCTTTAAAAGTGCTTTCCTCACAATCTTAATTAAATAAGCATGCCTCATTCAAAAAATGTAGAACCAGGAACAGATATAGCCCGTGGTTCACTCCAGACATGACTGCCCTTGACCAGCACAAAAACATCCTGTGGCATACGGCATTATGGAACTTTTCAGGGAAATTAGGAACCAATATACACAGGCAGTTAGGAAAGCAAAGACTAGCTTTTTCAAACAGAAATTTGCATCCTGCAGCACAAACTCCAAAAAGTTCTGGGACACTGTAAAGTCCATGGAGAATAAGAGTACCTCCTCCCAGCTGCCCACTGCACTGGGGCTAGGAAACACTGTCACAACGATAAATCCACAATAATTGAGAATTTCAATAAGCATTTTTCTATGGCTGGCCATGCTTTCCACCTGGCCACCCCTACCCTGGTCAACACCCCTGCACCCCACACAACATCTTGCCCAAGCCTCCCCTATTTCTCCTTCACCCAAATCCAGATAGCTGATGTTCTGAAAGAGCTGCAAAATTTGGACCCCTACAAATCAGCAGGGCTAGACAATCTGGACCCTCTCTTTCTAAGATGATCAGCCGCAATTGTTGCAACCCCTATTACTAGCCTGTTCAACCTCTCTTTTGTATCGTCTGAGAACCCCAAAGATTGGAAAGCTGCCGCGGTCATCCCCCTCTTCAAAGGTGGAGACACCTCTAGACCCAAACTGCTACAGACCTATATCTATCCTACCCTGCCTTTCTAAGGTCTTCAAAATCCAACTTAACAAACAGATCACTGAGCATTTCGAATCCCACCTGTTCTTCTCCGCTATGCAATCTGGTTTCCAAGCTGGTCATGGGTGCACCTCAGCTACGCTCAAGGTCCTAAACGATATCATAACCGCCATCGATAAGAGACAATACTGTGCAGCTGTTTTCATCGACCTGGCTAAGGCTTTCGACTCTGTCAATCACCACATTCTTATCGGTAGACTCATCAGCCTTGGTTTCTCAAATGACTGACTCGCTTGGTTCACCAACAACTTCTCAGACAGAGTTCAGTGTGTCAAATCGTAGGGCCTGTTGTCCGGACCTCTGGCAGTCTCTATGAGGGTGCCACAGGGTTACATTTTCGGGCCGACTCTTTTCTCTGTATACGTCAATGATGTTGCTCTTGCTGCTGGTGATTCTCTGATCCACCTCTACGCAGACGACACCATTCTGTCTACTTCTGGCCCTTCTTTGGACACTGTGTTAACAAACCTCCAGATGAGCTTCAATGCCATACAACTCTCCTCCCGTGGCCTCCATCTGCTCTTAAATGCAAGTAAAACTAAATGCATGCTCTTCAACCGATCGCTGCCCGCACCTGCCCGCCCGTCCAGCATCACTACTCTGGACGGTTCTGACTTAGAATATGTGGGCAACTACACATACCTAGGTGTCTGGTTAGACTGTAAACTCTCCTTCCAGACTCACATCAAACATCTCCAATTCAAAGTTAAATCTAGAATTGGCTTCCTATTTCGCAACAAAGCATCCTTCACTCATGCTACCAAACATACCCTCGTAAAACTGACTATCCTGCCGATCCTTGACTTCGGCGATGTCATTTACAAAATAGACTCCAACACTCTAATCAGCAAATTGGATGCAGTCTATCACAGTGCCATCCGTTTTGTCACCAAAGCCCCATATACT
Organism: Salmo salar; assembly: GCF_965601325.2. Taxonomy (NCBI): domain Eukaryota; kingdom Metazoa; phylum Chordata; class Actinopteri; order Salmoniformes; family Salmonidae; genus Salmo; species Salmo salar. Next base: position 62,682,644 of record NC_138292.1, read on the forward strand.
ACCCACCACTGCGACCTGTATGCTCTCATTGGCTGGCCCTCGCTTCAAATTCGTCGCCAAACCCACTGGCTCCAGGTCATCTATAAGTCTTTGCTAGGTAAATCCCCGCTATATCTCAGCTCACTGGTCACCATAGCAGCACCCACCCGTAGCACGTGCTCCAGCAGCTATATTTCACTGGTCACCCCCAAAGCCAATTCCTCTTTTGGCCGCCTTTCCTTCCAGATCTCTGCTGCCAATGACTGAAACGAATTGCAAAAATCTCTGAAGCTGGAGACTCTTACCTCCCTCACTAGCTTTAAGCACCAGCTGTCAGCGCAGCTCACAGATCACTGCACCTATACATAGCCCGTATGTAAATAGCCCATCCAACTACCTCATCCCTATACTGTTATTTATTTAATTTATTTTGCTCCTTTGCACCCCAGTATCTCTACTTGCACATTCATCTTTTGCACATCTATCACTCCAGTGTTTAATTGCTAAATTGTAATTATTTTGCCACCATGGCCTATTTATTGCCTACCTCCCTTATCTTACCTCATTTGCACACACTGTATATAGACTTTTTCTCTATTGTGTTATTGACTGTACGTTTGTTTATTCCATGTGTAACTCTGTGTTGTTGTTTGTGTCGCACTGCTTTGCTTTATCTTGGCCAGGTCGCAGTTGTAAATGAGAACTTGTTCTCAACTAGCTTACCTGGTTAAATAAAGGTGAAATAAAAAAAAATATACATTTTCCTATAGTAGGCCTATCTTAACAGGCTACATCCTGACAAAATACACCATATGAGTGGCCTGCTAATGGACCTTTCTTGTGCTTGTTAACTACACGTGTCTAACTCATTCCACGGAGGGCCGAGTGTGTGTGGGTTTTCGCTCCTCCCTTGTACTTGATTGATGAATTAAGGTCACTGAGTAGTCAGGAACTCCCCTCACCTGGTTGTCTTGGTCTTAATTGAATAGAAAAAACAAAAACCTACAGACACTAGTCCCTCCATGGAATGAGTTTGACACCCCTGTTCTAAACTGTTGATAATAGACCCAAACTGATCCAAATGGTTGCATATTCAGGCCTATAGGCTGTAGACAGTTATTTTGGCATGAAACAAAACAGGACGTTTGAGCGGTTATTAGCCTACATCACTGCAGTTCACAGCCTATAGACAATAATTGCGTACTCACTTCATAACGATAATACACTCCTCATTGCACTGTTGTTGTAGCCCAGGTGTGATAATGATCTTGTCTGAAAACGTAGGCCTAGGCCAAATCAATAGTGAAGCTTTGCGTACCCCGGGACCACAGAGCTCAGCCTGGAGGAACGCACAGATCTGACATTTCATAATCTGTTAACCTTTTTTCTTGCACCCTGACAGGTAAATATTTAGCCTATAGCCCTAATATTTAGCTAATGAATGGACTAATATCTAGCTAATATTTAGCTAATGAATGGCCTAATATCTAGCTAATATTTAGCTAATGAATGTCCTAATATCTAGCTAATATTTAGCTAATGAATGGCCTAATATCTAGCTAATATTTAGCTAATGAATGGCCTAATATCTAGCTAATATTTAGCTAATGAATGTCCTAATATCTAGCTAATATTTAGCTAATGAATGGCCTAATATCTAGCTAATATTTAGCTAATGAATGGCCTAATATCTAGCTAATATTTAGCTAATGAATGGCCTAATATCTAGCTAATATTTAGCTAATGAATGGCCTAATATCTAGCTAATATTTAGCTTAATTACTTGGGCTACACATCACTAGCCTCTCCCTTCCAGCTGAGCGGCAGGTAGCCTAGCGGTTAAGAGCGTTGGGCCAGTAACCGAAAGGTCGCTAGTTCTGAGCCGACTAGGTGAAATATCTGTCGATGTGCCCTTGCGCAAATCGCTTAATCCTAATTGCTCCTGTATGTCGCTCTGGATAAGAGCATCTGCTAAATAACTCAAACGTCCCTTTGTGCTGTAGGCTACAAAAGCTATAGGACGTTCATACTTTATATATATTGTTTAGCCTATTCGGGGAAAGAAGCAGGCTTGCTTTTACTAATTGCTGAATGTAAAACAGGCCTACAGCATAGACAATCCATTTTGTGGAGAGTTGAGGAGAGAAAGTGTGTTGGTGTGATCACTTTTGGCCGATTATGATAACATTGTTGCACTGATGCATTTTAAACAGTTGCACTGGACCGACAGAGAGATGAGCAGAATGAAAAAGATGACGCAAAGGAATTGACAACCATCAGAAAAATGGGAATTATTTGCAAACCATTTGAGCAACGAGGCAATGAGATGCTGTAAAAGATATGCAGGCTAAACGTTGTTTGTTGTAGAATTGCTACATTTAAATTAGGAGTTACTATATCATTTTTCATTAGGCCTACGTGTACATTGAAGTGTTATTTGAAAGTTGTCACTATGACAGTGAACACACCCTGAAAAGACTGAATGGTCTTGTGTCTTATTAATAGGCCTACAGCGTGCAGTAGGATGCGTTGATCAGTTGATTGACAGGTGTAAGACTGTAGAACGGTATACTGTCCTCTAGTGTGGATGCTCACCAACATTTTTATAGTTATGTAGGCTATAGTTTATCGTTATAGATATTGGCTTGGTGGATGGCCCTTAACTCTGACAACAGAACTACCAGTAGGTATAGCTAACGTTAGTGAACTTGAATTAAATAAATATAAAAATACATTTATACTTGTTTACTTTACTTTTATGCTCTATAAATTAACTCCTTCGAATAATTAACTCTGTCAAGTTTGCCACCGGCGTGCTGCAGCAGGGAAGTAAAGCGGAAGTGGAATCCATCACTTCCGTTGTTTGGCTGTGCTCATAGAAACTTTTGACAATTAGGTGGATACACTGTCATAGCCTGCTTTATCATGTAAGGTTTTTGGTTACATTGGAACAACACTAGCATTTATTGTCTAATTTACTGAAGTATTAGACCATACAGGTACAGTAAAGTAAACACTGGAAGGACATTGGAAATTGATAAGAGCTTCTTGCTCAATGTCTCTCTTTACTTCAAATGATTTTCATGAAAAGTGTGGAGACATCCTCAAGGGAAATATCAAATAGGATTTCCTCTTCATCCTAGTGGTGAAATATGTGTCTCTTTCTACCCTTACACCCAGTCGAACTAGCTTAAACCTGGTATAAACACATACAACAGCATGAACATGTTTTTCTCTAATATACTTCATCGGTATCTAGTGGAGCTGGAGGAGATGGCTGCCGTTTTACGGTCCCCTAACCAATTCTGCTATTGTGTGTGTTTTTTCGCTTTATTTGTAACTTATTTTGTACATAATGTTTCTGCCACAGTCTCTTATTACCGAAAAGAGCTTCTGGATATCAGGACAGCGATAACTCACCTCATACTGGAAGAATACGTTTTTTTTCTTTAACGAGTGGGACGCAAAGGATTTACTCCAGACACCCGACAAGGCGCTCATCCCCGTCATTCGCAGGAGAAAGAAATGGAGATATCGGGGACGTAGGTCTGGGTGCCTTGTAAGCATCCGACGGCGAGTGGGTAATCTGCCTTTACCATCAATCCTATTAGCCAACGTACAATCACTGGATAATAAAATAGATGAGCACTTATATCGTACCAACGGGACATTAAAAACTGTAGTATCTTATGGTTCACCGAGTCGTGGCTGAATGACGACATGAATAACATACAGCTGGCAGGTTATACACTGTAGCGGCAGAATAGAACAGCAGCCTCTGGTAAGATAAGCGGTGGCGGTCTATGTATATTTGTAAACAACAGCTGGTGCACGAAATCTAAGGAAGTCTCAAGGTTTTCTCATGATATCTGTAGACCACACTATTTACCAAGAGAGTTTTCATCTATATTCTTTGTAGCTGTCTATTTACCACCTCAAACCGATGCTGGCACTAAGACCTCACTCAATGAGCTGTATATGGCCATAAGCAAACCACTCATCCAGAGGCCGGCGCTCCTAGTGGCCGGGGATTTTAATGCAGGGAAACTTAAATCCGTTTTACCTCATTTCTACCAGCATGTTAAATGTGCAACCAGAGGGAAAAAACCTCTTGACCACCTTTACTCCCCCCTCTTTTACGCTGCTGCTACTCTCTGTTTATTATCTATGCATAGTCACCGCTACCTACATGTACATATTACCTCAATTATCTCGACTAACCGGTGCCCCATGTATATACCCTCGCTATTGTTATTTTACTGCTGCTCTTTAATTATTTGTTACTGTTATTTTGTAATTTTTTTTACTGTCCAAATATATATGGAGGGGAGAGTATATGACCATGCATATACACTCCCCTCCATATATTTACTGGTGGTGGCTTGTAACTTATAGGGTCTTTGTTTAAGTCATAGTACTTATGGAGTTGGTCAGTATAAAGCTTGACCCTATCTAAGCTAACCTGGTCGCAGATCTGTTTGTGCTGTATAGCACAATGGCCATAGCAGTTGGCAAGAAGTCACAACCAGATCTGGGATCAGTCTATAACTAAAAAGATAGATTTTGTTAGGGGTGACAACAACCTTTTTAACCCTTGCCACATAGGAACGTAGCCCTTTCCTTCAGTCAAATGACTAGTGACCTCATGGGTGGAACGTTATTCATATTCTTCTTCATTTAATCATTAATAAACATTAACTCTGAAAATCTCGGTGTTTCTATGCCAAACAGTGTTAGTTTATTTTATTTCAGTCTTCTGGGATGTGTATAAAGTGTAATATTGGGATGAAAACTCAACATGTAATAATTTAAATTCTATATCTGACACGGTACAGGTGTCTTCTGTTTTTAAGCCCATAACCATGTGTGAGGTGTCTACTTTTGTCTCAAAGTAGATTTGTTTAAGACGACCAAGAAACACTCTGTGTGAGCCTGATTTAGCTCACTGCAGTAAAAGGATAAAGGGATATGAAGGGGGGGGGGTGTGTGTGTGTGTGTGTGTGTGTGTGTGGTGTGTGTGTGTGTGTGTGTGTGTGTGTGTGTGTGTGTGTGTGTGTGGTGTGTGTGTGTGTGTGTGTGTGAGTGAGAACATGCATGCATGGTCATATACACTACTTGGTTCCATATTCCTAGCACTCAATGACTACATCAAGCTTGTGACTCTACACATTTGTTGGATGCATTTGAAGCTTGTTTTGGTTGTATTTCGGATTATATTTTGCCCAATAGGAACTAAATTATGACTAATGTATTTTGTCATTTTGGAGTCACTTTTATTGTAAGTAAGAAAATAAGGTGTTTCTGAACATGATTACGGATAATCACGAATGAACTGTGAATAATGACGAGTGAGATGGAACATAGATTATCCCCACCAAAATGCTAATCTCCCCTGTTATTGGTAATAGTGAGAGGTTTGCATGCAGGTTTTTTTCTGGATAAAAAGAGGCTTAGGTGGTGGGCATGGCAGGGGGCGTGGCAGGGGGTGCGGTCGGCCCAACTGCAAGGCTGAATTTCAGAGAGAACTTTAGTGGCCCCCATCTTGTCGGTGTAGAGAAACATTTGCTTTTTAAAGCCAATTCCCTGCAATTCTACATATTTATCTTTGGAGCTGAGAGAAATGTTAGCAGTTTTATAGCAAATTTCCTGCAATTCTATGCATTCTGTCATGGCTTAAGCTGTGTTCTTTTGCTTAAACATAATAACAAAATCTATACTGCTTAATTCATTGTTTTTGGAATTTGTCGTTCTTCCTGACTGTCTAGATTTTATTCCTGGTGAATGTTAGTTCTCAAAGATTATAGTATTTGGTAACAATTTACTTTTACTATTATTACACATCTATAAGCATTCATGAACGTGTTATAACAGTTCCCAACCGCATTACTGAAAAATATTGAAATATAACCATAGTATATCTATAGCGCATTCATGTCATGCTATGGAAGAGCTCATATTTAGGCATCTTAATAGATGCATCATTACAATGACAGCGTAGTGTCATCATTATGGCTGTTTTCAAAAGTGTGCTTCTGCCATACCAGTATACACATGCTAAAAGTCCAAACCACGTTTGGAAAAGTATGCTGATATATAGCCTGCACCAGCCCCATTTCCCCCACAGGCCGGTAAAGGCCCATCACTTACCGTAATTTCCGGACTATTGAGCGCACCTGAATATAAGCCGCACCCACTGAATTTAAAAAACAATATTATTTTGAACATAAATAAGCCGCACATGTCTATAAGCCGCAGGTGCCTACCGGTACATTGAAACAAATTAACTTTACACAGGCTTTAACGAAACACGGCTTGTAACAAAAATAAATAGGCTTTAACGAAACACGGCTTGTAACAAAAATAAATTGGCTTTAACGAAACACGGCTTGTAATAAAAAATTAGCAGTAAACAGTAGCCTACCAAGAAAGTCATTGCTCCAGACCAAGCTCCCGTGCAGCAGCTCTATTTCCTTTTCCAACAGCCAGATCAATTGCCTTCAACTTGAAAGCTGCATCATATGCATTTCTCCGTGTCTTTGCCATAATGGGGGTGACAAAATGACTACCGTAATCAGAATGATGGGAAGTTTGAGCGCGCTCGATTTAATCTAAACAGTAAACAAAAAAGTTGTTTGACCTTAACCCATTCGGCAATTTCATTGGTCTAATGAAAGCTTCATGCCGGCAAAAAACTGAGCACGTCACAGAATGTTTATTTTTTAATTTTTTTTGAAAGCGGGAAAAATCCATATATTAGCCGCGTCATTGTTTAAGCCGCGAGGTTCAAAGCCTGGGAAAAAAGTAGCGGCTTATTGTCCGGAAATTACGGTACCTTCTGCTTCTTCTTCTCACTGAGGTCAATGGTGCTTGAAGATCACCACAGGGTTGAATCCTCAGGGTAAATTGTATGCATCAAATCGTGTAGTTGAGGATCATAACTCTTTTGTAACTTATTAACAGTCCTTCACCACATTAAGTTGGTGTCTATTTATGAATTTATACATGGACACTTCGTGTGTGCGTTATAGACCAGTATTACCGACTTAATTGTGATGTGGAGAAGGACTGTTAATGAGTTACGAAAGAGTTATGACCCTCAACTACACGATTTGATCCGTGAAATATCCCCTGCGGATTCAACCCTGTGGTGATCTTCATGCACCATTGACCTCTGAGAAGAAGAAGCAGAAGGTAAGTCACGGGCCTGTACCGGCCATTGGCCTCTACCAATGAGGCCAATGGTGACTTTAAAACAGTTACAAAGTTTAATGGCTGTGATAGGGTAAAACTGAGGTTGGATCAACAACATTGTAGTTACTCCACAATACTAAGTAGGCACTTAAGTAAAGTAATACTAAAAAATGTGACAAAGCAATTCACTTTTTGTCCTAAATACAAAGTGTTATGTCTGGGGCAAATCCAATACAACACATTATTGAGTACCACTCTCCATATTTCCAAGCAGAGTGGTGGCTGCATCATGTTATGGGTATGCTTGTAATTATTAAGGACTGGGGAGTTTTTCAGGATAAAAAATCTACTGAATGGAGCTAAGCACAGACAAAATCTTAATGGAAAACCTGCTTCAGTCTACTTTCTATCAGACACTGGGAGATTAATTCACCTTTCAGCAGGACAATAACCTAAAACACAAGGCTACACTGGAGTTGCTTACCAACAGTGGCCAAGTTACAGTTTTGACTTAAATCTGCTTGAAAATCTAAGGCAAGACTTAAAAATGGTTGTCTAGCAATGATTAACAACAATTTGACAGAGCTTGAAGAAATTTGAAAAGAATAATGGGCAAATGTTGCACAATCCAGGTGTGGAAAGCTCTTAGAGACTTACCCAGAAAGACTCACAGCTGTAAATGCTGCCAAAGGTGATGCTGCTAACATGTGTGAATACTTATGTCAATGAGATATTTCTGTATTTAATTTTCAATAAAATGCAAAGATTTCTAAAAACATGTTTTCACTTTGTCATTATGGGGGTATTGTGTGTAGATGGGTGACAAAAAAAAGCTATTGAACCCATGTTGAATTCAGGCTGTAACACAACAACATGTGGAATAAGTCAAGGGGTGTGAATACTTTCTAAAAGCACTGTATGAACACACCCTCAAATAAAAACTGACGTTCTATACTGTCGCCTCATATGAAACATTTGATCTCAAATCCCAAAATGTAAGTGTACAGATATACAATTTTAAATTGTAGCTTCACTGTCCAAATACATATGGAGGGGAGTGTATGTGTATACCACAGGAGGCTGGTGAGGGGAGGACGGCTCATAATCATGTCTGTAACGGAGCAGAATGGAACGGCATCAAACATCTGGAAACCAAGTGTTTGATACCATTCCACTGATTCTACTCCAGTCATTACCACGAGCCCGTCCTCCCAAATGAAGGTGCCACCAACCTCCTGTGGTGTATAGGTGTGTGTGCGTGCGTGCGTATCTCTCTGTCTGTCTCTGTCCCTCTCTGTACTGTGTGTGTGTCTCTCTCTGTCTCTGTGTGTGTGTATGTGTGTGTGTGTCTCTCTCTGTCTCTGTCCCTCTCTGTACTGTGTGTGTGTCTCTCTCTGTCTCTCTCTGTGTGTGTGTGTGTGTGTGTGTGTGTGTGTGTGTGTGTGTGTGTGTGTGTGTGTGTGTGTGTGTGTGTGTGTGTGTGTGTGTGTGTGTGTGTGTGTGTGTGTCTGAGTGTGTGTGTGTGTGTGTGTGTGTGTGTGTGTGTGTGTGTGTGTGTGTGTCTCTCTCTGTCTCTGTCACTATCCCTCTCTGTGCTGTGTGTGTGTGTGTGTCTCTCACTGTTTCTATCTCTGTCCCTCTCTGTGCTGTGTGTGTGTGTGTCTCTCTATCTCTGTCCCTCTCTGTGCTGTGGTGTGTGTGTCTCTCTGTCTCTGTCCTTCTCTCTGTGTCTGTCTCTATCTCTGTCCCTCTCTGTGCTGTGTGTGTGTGTATCTCTGTCTCTGTCCCTCTCTGTGCTGTGTGTGTGTGTATCTCTGTCTCTGTCCCTCTCTGTGTGTGTGTGTGTGTGTGTGTGTGTGTGTGTGTGTGTGTGTGTGTGTGTGTGTGTGTGTGTGTGTGTGTGTGTGTGTGTGTGTGTGTGTGTGTGTGTGTGTGTGTGTGTGTGTGTGTGTGTGTGTGTGTATCTCTGTCTCTGTCCCTCTATGTGCTGTGTGTGTGGCTTACTTGTTGTTGTCACCTTAAACCTGGCCTACCTAGATCTATCTGGCTTACAGGGGTTATATTGGTGTGTTGTGTTGGGAAGGCACGGTTAATACTGCAGTGGGCTAAATCAGGGTCACACAGAGTGTTTCTTGTTAGTCTTAAACAAATCTACTTTGAGACAAAAGTAGACACCTCACACACACGGTTATGGGCTTAAAAACATGTCAGTTATAGAATTTAAATTATTACATTTTGAGTTTGCATCCCAATATTACACTTTATACACATCGAAGAAGACTGAAATATACTGAACAAAAATATAAACGCAACATTCAACTATTTTTTTGACTTACAGTTTATATAAGTAAATCAGTCAATTGAAATAAATTCATTAGGCCCTAATCTATGGATTTCACATTCAGGGCAGGGGCGCAGCCATGGGTAGGCCCACCCACTTGGGAGCCAGGCCCAGCCAATCAGAATGAGTTTTTCCCCATAAAAGGGCTTTATTACAGACAGAAATACTCCTTAGTTTCATCAGCTGTCTGGGTGGCTGGTATGTCTGGGTGGCTGTTATCAGACGATCCCGCAGGTGAAGAAGCCGGATGTTGAGGTCCTGGGCTAGCATGGTTACACGTGGTCTGCAGTTATGAGCTGGTTACACTTACTGCCAAATTTTCTAAAACGACGTAGGAGGCGGCTTATGGTAGAGAAATTAGCATTAAATGCTCTGGAAACAGCTTTGGTGGACATTCCTGCAGTCGGCATACCATTTGCACGCTCCCTCAAAACATGAGGAATCTGTGGCATGGCGTTGTGTGGCAAAACTGCACATTTTAGAGTGGCCTTTTATTTCCCCCAGCACAAGGTGCACCTGTGTAATGATCATGCTGTTTAATCAGCTTCTTGATATGCCACACCTGTCAGGTGGATGGATTATTTTGTTAAAGGAGAAATGCTCACTAACAGGGATGTAAACAAATTTGTGCACAAGATGTGAAAGAAATCAGCATTTTGTGCGTATGGAACATTTCTGCAAACTTTTATGAAACATGGGACCAACACTTTACATGTTGCGTTTATATTTTTGTTCAGAATATAACACAACTGTTTGACATAGAAACACCATATTTTCTGCTTTTTTAATTTTTATAATGAAGAGAAATATTAATAGCATTCCACAATGAGATTAGTAGGTCATTTGACTGCAGGAAAGGGCTATGATAACACACATTCCAGGGCTGGTTTCTACTCGACCTGCAACACCTGTGTATTTGGAGTGCTTTCCCTCTGATCAACATGGAGCCATTCTGTTTTCCAACTACCTCAGGTGCTCAGAGTAACACAGTGTAGAGTGATTGTTGCTGAAGTACTTGACTGGATCCATTTACCCCATTGAGGGACCAGAGTGAGAGAGGGAGAGAGAGAGAGTCCTTAGTATTTAAACTATGCCCTATCTGCATCTAAACGACCCCACAAGCTCCAAGACAATCTGATCACACAGTAGTGGCTTCGGTCAGTGAGAATTTCGCCCGGGAGGGCGGGAACGGAAACTTCATTTTCTGGGCTAATATTAGCCCGGGCCGGGCCTCCTCTGGAAAATTCCTTTTAAATGATCACTCGCTGAGAAAAGGCAAAGAATTTGTTTAGCGTTTTGGTTGACAGTATTTTGCATGGAGGGGTTTTTGCAGACAGTGGCTGTGTAGTAGAGGGTCCTGGGAAAGCAGATGTGGGTGAAGGTTTCTTTCCATCAGATGACCAATGGAATGATTGTTAATGCTGTGTGCCAGACAGTAGAACTTTGTTTCTTATTTTATACTGATTGATACAGATCAATACAGTCACGTTATAGGCCAAGAGCTTGATATCATGTCATGGTACAGCATCACAGTAGGCTACTGTTACTACTGTATTACTAGTGTTACCATCTCACTGTTACTACTGTATTACTAGTGTTACCATCTCACTGTTACTACTGTATTACTAGTGTTACTATCTCACTGTTACTACTGTATTGCTAGTGTTACCATCTCACTGTTACTACTGTATTACTAGTATTACCATCTCACTGTTTCTACTGTATTACTAGTATTACCATCTCACTGTTACTACTGTATTACTAGTGTTACCATCTCACTGTTACTACTGTATTACTAGTGTTACCATCTCACTGTTACTACTGTATTACTAGTGTTACCATCTCACTGTTACTACTGTATTACTAGTATTACCATCTCACTGTTACTACTGTATTACTAGTGTTACTATCTCACTGTTACTACTGTATTACTAGTGTTACTATGTTACTGTTCATGCTGTATTACTAGTGTTACCATCTTACTGTTACTACTGTATTACTAGTGTTACTATGTTACTGTTCATGCTGTATTACTAGTGTTACTACCTCACTGTTACTACTGTATTACTAGTGTTACCATCTTACTGTTACTACTGTATTACTAGTGTTACCATCTCACTGTTACTACTGTATTACTAGTGTTACCATCTTACTGTTACTACTGTATTACTAGTGTTACCATCTCACTGTTACTACTGTATTACTAGTGTTACTACCTCACTGTTACTACTGTATTACTAGTGTTACTATCTCACTGTTACTACTGTATTACTAGTGTTACTACCTCACTGTTACTACTGTATTACTAGTGTTACTACCTCACTGTTACTACTGTATTACTAGTGTTACTACCTCACTGTTACTACTGTATTACTAGTGTTACTATGTTACTGTTACTACTGTATTACTAGTGTTACTATCTCACTGTTACTACTGTATTACTAGTGTTACTATCTCACTGTTACTACTGTATTACTAGTGTTACTACCTCACTGTTACTACTGTATTACTAGTGTTACTACCTCACTGTTACTACTGTATTACTAGTGTTACTACCTCACTGTTAGTACTGTATTACTAGTGTTACTATGTTACTGTTACTACTGTATTACTAGTGTTACTATGTTAGTGTTACTACTGTATTACTACTGTTACTATCTCACTGTTACTACTGTATTACTAGTGTTACCATCTCACTGTTACTACTGTATTACTAGTATTACCATCTCACTGTTACTACTGTATTACTAGTGTTACTACCTCACTGTTACTACTGTATTACTAGTGTTACCATCTTACTGTTACTACTGTATTACTAGTGTTACCATCTCACTGTTACTACTGTATTACTAGTGTTACCATCTTACTGTTACTACTGTATTACTAGTGTTACCATCTCACTGTTACTACTGTATTACTAGTGTTACTACCTCACTGTTACTACTGTATTACTAGTGTTACTATCTCACTGTTACTACTGTATTACTAGTGTTACTACCTCACTGTTACTACTGTATTACTAGTGTTACTACCTCACTGTTACTACTGTATTACTAGTGTTACTACCTCACTGTTACTACTGTATTACTAGTGTTACTATGTTACTGTTACTACTGTATTACTAGTGTTACTATCTCACTGTTACTACTGTATTACTAGTGTTACTATCTCACTGTATTACTAGTGTTACTATCTCACTGTTACTACTGTATTACTAGTGTTACTATGTCACTGTTGCTACTGTATTACTCGTGTTACTATGTTACTGTTACTACTGTGTTACTAGTATTACTAACTTACTCACTGTTACTTTCTGCAAGCTTTTATTAAGTTGCAAACCTCAAAGCATATACCCAGTATGTTCATATGTATTATATGGTAAAATAAAAAATACAATAAAAAATGTACTATTTGTCATTTGTATAAGTATTCAGACCCTTTGCTCAGTACTTTGTTGAAGCACATTTGGCAGTGAGTACAGCCTTGAGTCTTCTTAGGTATGATGCTACAAGCTTGGCACACCTGTATTTGGGGAGTTTCTCTCATTCTTCTCTGCAGATCCTCTCAAACTCTGTCAGGTTGGATGGGGAGCGTCGCTGCACAGCTATTCTCAGGTCTCTCCAGAGATGTTCGATCGGGTTAAAGTCCGGGCTCTGGCTGGGCCACTCAAGGACATTCAGAGACTTGTCCCGAAGCCACTCCTGTGTTGTCTTGGCTGTGTGCTTAGGGTCATTGTCCTGTTGGAAGGTGAACCTTTGCCCCAGTCTGAGCAGGTTTTCATCAAGGATCTCTCTGTACTTTGCTCTGTTCATCTTTGCCTCAATCTTGACTAGTCTCCCAGTCACATTCCGCTGAAAAACATCCACACAGCATGATGCTGACACCACCATGCTTCACTGTAGGGATGGCGCCAGGTTTCCTCCATACATGACGATTGGCATTCAGGCCAAAGAGTTCAATCTTGGTTTCATCAGACCAGAAAATCTTGTTTCTCATGGTCTGAGATTCCTTTAGGTGCCTTTTGGCAAACTCCAAGCGGGCTGTCATGTGCCTTTTACTGAGGATTGGCTTCCATCTGGCCACTCTACCATTAAGGCCTGTTTGGTGGAGTGTTACAGAGATGGTTGTCCTTCTGGAAGGTTCTCCCATCCCCACATCGGGTTCTTGGTCACCTCCCTGACCAAGGCCCTTCTCCCCTGATTGCTCAGTTTGGCCAGGTGACCAGCTCTAGGAAGAGTCTCGGTGGTTCCAAACTTCTTACATTTAAGAATGATGGAGGCCACTGTGTTCTTGGGAACCTTCAATGCTGCAGGACATTTTTGGTACCCTTCCCAAGATCTGTGCCTCGACACAATCCTGTCTCTGAACTCTATGGACAATTCCTTCGACCTCATGGCTTGGTTTTTGCTCTGACATGAACTGTCAACTGTGGGACCTTATATAGACAGGTGTGTGCCTTTCCACATCATGTCCAATCAATTGAATTTACCACAGGTGGACTCTAATCAAGTTGTAGAAACATTTAAAGGATGATCAATGGAAACAGGATGCTCAATTTTGAGTCTCATAGCAAAGGGTCTGAATACTTATGTAAATTAGTTATTTCTGTTTTTTAAAACCTGTTTTAACTTTGTCGTTATGGGGTATTGGGTGTACATTGATGAGGGGAAAAAAATATTTAATCAATTTTATATTAAGGCTGTAACTAACAAAATGTGGAAAAATGAAGGGGTCTGAATACTTTCCGAATGCACTGTATATGCCCTGATGAAATATCCCAGATGTGAAATCTGGGATATGATGTATGATGATGTATGATGTGTGATGTATGATGTGTGCTTTATTACTTTATGCAATGTATCATTAAGCAATAAGGCCTGTGGAGGTGTGTTATGTTGCCAAAATACCACTGCCAAGGGCTGTTCTTTTGCACGACGGAACACAGAGTACCTGAATACAGTACGCGGAATACTGGCCATATATGACACACCTCTGAGATGCCTTATTGCTGTTATAAACTGTTTAACAATGTAAAAAAAAACTTTTTTTGTCATACTTTCAGCCAATCAGCATTCAGGCCTCGAACCACCCGGTTTATAATTAGTGATATATTGCATGAACAGAGAGTACTTGACCTCTATCCACTGAGTGTTCAAAAAGACCACAGTGCTCATAAGTTGACCTTTATAGCGTTGGACACAGAGGCTCTTGCTGCACTTTATCACTATGACCCAAACTTTACAACCTCTTAAATGTGTGTTCTATCGCTCTATCTCTCTCTATCTCCGTCTCTCTATCTCTCCTTCTCTGCGTGTGTGTGTGTGTTAGGTAAATCCCACCTGGCCATAGTTCAGAGGGTGAACAACGAGGGTGAGGGGGACCCCTTCTACGAGGTCCTGGGCATCGTCACCCTGGAGGACATCATCGAGGAAATCATCAAGTCAGAGATCCTGGACGAGACAGACTTGTACAGTAGGTGCCCAAACTATTTACTTCATGCACATTTTACTGAAATGAAGTGGTATCAATGTTTTTATTTTGAGTAACTTGAACCTGTTACCAGACTAGTAGCACTTTATTATCTGCTGTAATGTAACGTGCTACCGCAAAAGGTTTAGCTTCCAGGCATTTTATATTGTTTTAATGTTATGTTATGTCCAGTAATGTTTCAACAGCAACTCTGTTTCCCCCATTTTTTACATTTTAAATTTGTACATACATTGTCCATAGGGAAAGAATATATTTGCTTGAAAATAAATTCCTTTGAGTAACTAAAGTTTATTCACCCTTGTACCTAGGAAATGCACTATCAAATTCAGCTTACAATTTCTCCCCTTTCCCAAAAACAATTCCTCCCCTTTCATCCCATTCCCCAATTCTTTCTCCCCTCAGCTGACAACAAAACGAAGAAGAAAATCACCCATCGTGAGCGGAAGCAGGATTTCTCAGCCTTCAAGCCCAACGACAGTGAAATGAAGGTTAAAATATCACCTCAGCTTCTGCTGGCAACCCTGCGTTACCTAGCAACAGGCAAGTGTGCACACTGCGTTGCTGCTTGACTTCCCCCAGTGTGCCCTCAGAACCCTGACTGTGGAACAAGTGTGTGTGTGTGGAGAGGGCGAGAGTGTGTGTTTGTGTGTGTGTTTGCGACGAGTGAATGTGTGTGTTTGTGTGTGTGTGTGTGTGGCGAGAGCGTGGGTTTGAGACGTGTGTGTGTGTGTGTGTGTGTGTGTGTGTGTGTGTGTGTGTGTGTGTGTGTGTGTGTGTGTGTGTGTGTGTGTGTGTGTGTGTGTGTGTGTGTGTGTGTGTGTGTGTGTGTTTGTGATGTACACGTGGGTGATTGTCTGAGAGGAGAGGAGACACTAGGCCTCTGGGGAGCGCGGCATGGGATGTCTGCACAGACTTTATATGGCTCAGTCTGAAAACATGGCCGACTATTTGCTTGCGTGTCATGTTCTCAGCGGTTGGGAGACTGTAGCATTTAGCATTTAGCTTGGAACACACGTCACAATTTGGTTACACTACTTTCACGATGACATCACTTTCGACAGTTTGGCTGATTGCTGGGGTTCTCCCAGAAAGCATGTCTACATGTCTGCATGTCAGACCTGCATTCACATATGTTTGAAATTCTTGATTGAGCTTGCCTAGGGCAATGGGTCGAATGGAATAGTCCCCAAAGTGCAAACCCCATCCCATCTGGCACTTCAGGCAGGCTAAAGCAAACAGGCTAAAACAAACAGGCTCAAGCTCAAAGCAGAACATTAGATCCAGATCAATGTATGGCTGTGGTGCCAAGTGTTTAAAAGATTTGAAATACTATTAGAACAATCCCATGGAACGTACAACCAGAACCACCGTGGAATGTCCCAGCTAGCTACCAGTAGTAGAGCACAGGTGATTCAAATATGTTGCATTTGTAGGGGATTTGGTGAGAACTTTGACCTAGCGAGCTGCTAAGCATCACTTAAAGCTGTGGCCCCGCTGTCCCCTCTAAAGGAACTTTGGCTATTAGCAGGGCCAGTCCCTACCGTAGTGTGGTGGAGCAAGCTGCCAACTGAGACATATCACCACACTCTGGTGTCAGGGGCACGATTGGTTAACCTTTTTTGCCTTGACCAATGAGAATAATGATAGAGTATGGGGAGAATCAGGTTGAGCCTGTGTGCAATACACGTGATTATAGTCAATTTACCGTAGATAAGGTGATAATGAGGTGATATGGTAAAGGCAAGAGAGTGTTTTTACATGGAATTCTATTGTTGATATGGTATTGTAGGGTATTACATCACAACGTCTTGTGTCTTACCACTGCATCATATTGTCTTGTACAATGTTGTATCTTACTGTATTGGTCAATTTGTTCTTAAATTATGTCTCTCTCCATCTCTCTTTCTCTCTCTCTCTCTGACTCTCTCTCTCTCTCTCTGACTCTCTCTCCCCCCTCTCTTTCTCTCTTTCTCGTTCTCTCTTGCCATCTCTCTCTCCATCCTTCCCCCTCTCCAGAGGTGGAGTCGTTCGGGCCGGTGCAGATGTCAGAGAAGATCCTGCTGCGTCTGCTCAAACACCCCAACGTGATCCAGGAGCTGAAGTACGACGAGAAGAACAAGAGAGCACCGGAGCACTACCTCTTCCACAGGAACAAGCCTGTGGACTACTTCATACTCATCCTGCAGGTCAGTACCGAGCCACGCCATTGGGCCAGGGGTTAGTACGGGGCCACGCTATTGGGCCAGAACCAGGAAGATACAACACTACAATCACTTAACTGTTGTATTTGTACAAGGTGGTCAGGAAGGTCCAATCACAATCACTTCACAATGTGTCTTTTGATTGTCTACACCTGTCGACAAATGTGGGAACAATCAGGATGTTGACAAGATCAGGACAACTGACGCATGTTAGAACCAAGTATGAACCCTTTTTGGTTCCAGGTAGAACCCTTTTTACTTCCATGTAAAACCCTTTCCACAGAGGGTTCTACCTGAAACCAAAAATAGTTTGTACCTGGAACCAAAAAGGGTTCTCATATGGGGATAGCTAAATAATCTTCTGGAACCCTTTTCCTAAGAGTGTAGGCCAGGAAGGGGATTGGCAGCTATTAAACAAAGCAAGGGGATTTTCCACGAGTTATAAACAAGAGTGAGATTTGCCCTCGAGTCAGGGTGGCAACATGAAGGTGATGTAAGTCGGAAGTGATGCTGCAAGTACCTGTTTTAAAGGCCCAGTGCAGTCAAAAAAGTGAATTTTCTGTATTTTATATATATTTCCGCACTATGAGGTTGGAAAAATACAGTGAAATTGTGAAAATGATGATAATGCCCTTTTAGTGTAAGCGCTGTTTGAAAAGACCACCTAAAATGTCAGCCTGTTTTGGTAGGATGGAGTTTTGACCTGACTGGTGACATCATCAGGCAGTAAATTAGTTAATAGCCCAATAAGAAAGAGAGATCCAAACCTCTCTGCCAATGAACAGATAGTTTTCAGTTTTCCCCTCCCCACTCAGACCACTCCCAGACAGTCCAAGCTAAATTCTTGAGAAATTGCTCTTTGCTAAGAAGCTACTTTTGTTTCTTTTTGACCATTTTAATTGAAAACAATCACATTAAGGTACTTAATTGTTAACAAGAAATGATTTGATATTGAGATTAACATGTCTGCATTGGGTATTTAATCTTTAAGAGAAAGTTTTACAGATGGATTGGCTGAAATGTTGCAGCATGCAAATAGGAAATGTACTTTGCGGACTTAAAAGTAAATTTTTATATCAATATCAAATCATTTCTGGGTAACAATTAAGTATCATGCTATAACAGTTTTCCATAAAAATAAAAAAAAATAAACAAAAATAAATTCTTTGCAAAAAAAAAAATCTAAATCAAGAATGTTTCTAGGACGGTCTGGGAGTGGTCTGAGTGGGGAGGGGGAGGGCACCTGAAAACAAAAAACGAGCTGTTATTGGCAGAGAGGTTTGAACTCTCTTTGTTATTGGTCTATTAACTTATTTACCGCCTGGTGCCCTAACCAGGCAAGCCGAAACTCCACCCATGCTAAACCTGCTGATGAGATTATATTTTCAACCAGTAACTATCAGGAAATAACACTGATCACAGTTTCATCAGCTGTTGTACAATATGATACAAAACACAGGAAAAACAGAACGCACTGGGCCTTTAAAAGAACGTGAAGTAGATAGTAATCTCACTGCGAAGGAGAGATTTGTCTGGAATATTGTTTGAGGTGTGAATTCTGAAATGTTACGCGGTTCAGTCAATGCCCTCAACAAACAAAATGCTGCTAAAACCAAAACACAGTGAATTTACTGTAGCTGATGATCACCCTCTATACCCTGCAGTACTTCTCAACTGATCTGAGTCTTCTTCAGACTCTTACGGAAAGTGTGTTGTGTTCCTCTGCAGGGGAAGGTGGAGGTGGAGGCAGGGAAGGAAGGGATGAAGTTTGAAGCAGGAGCGTTCTCCTCCTATGGGATGATGGCTCTCACCACCTCTCCAGGTAAGACTTCCTTGTATACCGACGTCTCAATGGCTGTGTCTAAAATCACGTCCTATAAATATTCACTGCAGTACACAGCACTTTTGTCCAGAACCCTACGTCCCTGTATAAAACTACTTTACAAAAATACTACATTGTAGCCTATAGGGATCTACCATGTATATATCAGATTTCCCCAATTCCCTCCTACCCATCATCCATCGGCAGCTATTGAGACATGAGCTAGGTTCAGGATGACTGGTTTACAAATTGTAAAGAAACAGTTTATCAGTAACCAAGTGAATTGACTCATATTGAAATAAGGTATGACACATTTTTTTGTGACGCAGCCTCTGTATTTTCTCAGTTCATTCACAAACTTCCAGTCAGGCGCTAGTAGGATCTCAGAGACACCTGCTGGTGAGAGGGCAGAATTACACCCTCCTCATCAAAACGTTGTCACTGTAGTTTGGTTTATGGAACATAGAGTACATGCTTATGAGATGGTGTATTTTGTCATATTTTATCACAGACCCTCTTTCAATGTGCTTGGATGGCACGTTGGTTGTTTTTCAGGACACGCTGTACGACGGTAACGTTATACAATTATTTCATTTTGTGGGCTTTGGTGATGGATTTTTCCGTGTGTGTCTCCCCTCTCTGTCGGCCATCTCTCTTCGCCAGTCCCTCTCTCCCTGTCTCGTACCTTCGTTGTCAGTAGGGCTGAGTCCCTAGCAGGATCTCCAGGTATGGTAGCCCTCTCTTTCCTGTCTGCCTGTCTGTCTGTCAACCTGTCTGTCTGTCCATCCATCCCCCTATCCCTCTATCTCCATCTCTCCTCACATCTAATATAACTCTTCCCATTGGGATGAGTGTACACTTCACCTAAGCCTGCTATTTCCCGGCATTATAACTGCATGGTGTGTTGTGGACATAGTAATGAATTCTGGTCCTGTTGCTCATGAGCTTAAATTCTTTGAGAGTGGAATTCTCTTGTGCCACATCGCAAGAATACTTCGCATGTTTGTGTATTAATATGCATTTCCTACTTACGCTGTCCTTACGTTTGCTTTGCATATTAAACGTTGTTTTGCATGGACGTTTAACAAGGCGGGACTTACCTATTGTTTTGGACTCTGAAGGATGTCTGTTACTGTGTACTGTGCATGTGAAGCGTCCATTCCCCTGTGTGTGTGTGTGTGTGTGTGTGTGTGTGTGTGTGTGTGGTGTGTGTGTGTGTGTGTGTGTGTGTGTGTGTGTGTGTGTGTGTGTGTGTGTGTGTGTGTGTGTGTGTGTGTGTGGTAACCAGTGCCATAACTCAGCCAGTGAATAGTGTAGTAGAGGCCCCCAGAGTGAGGCATAGCCGCCACTAGAGACAGGCTCCACCCCTCTAGCCCCGTAACCCTCTGACTCCATAAACAAGGCTATGAGTTACAGCCCCCCGCAGGGCCGCTGACTGCAGCCCCCACACACACACACACACACACACACACACACACACACAGACACACACACACACACACACACGACACACACACACACACACACACACACACACACACACACACACACAGCTCAAGCCTCTGATCCACCCCATATTTACTAAATTCCCTCCTCCTTCTTTTCCCCCTTGTCCCACTCCACCCTCTTCCACTCCATCCCTCCATCCCCTACCGTCCCCCGTCGGCCCCGAGAAAGTAGAGTACTAATCTCCCAGGGTTCACATGCCTGGGCCTTGGCCTACTGCGTGGGACCACACTGCTTTATGCAGACATCCAAACCCAGGATTACATACATTCCAGCCAGAGTAGTAAGCATTAACGCCCCACCTCTCTGGAAGCCCAGGTCTTTTCCACTTGGTTGTGTGGTTTTTCTCTCGTCTGCTTTTTAAGAAGTGGAAAACATAAGCTGAGTTTAATTAAAATAAAGAGAAAGTATTCTAATTTGAGAAGTGGGGAAAAAGCGGCATCACGCTAGACCACCGACTCAAAACCTGTGAAGCAAAGCCCACCCCCCCCAATGGGAGGACTTAAAATGTATATTAGATTTCCATACATTGCACCAAGGATTCTTGGCCTATATGTTACCTAATCATTCAATTAAAGAAATAGCTTTTCATTCTGTGTAGAATTCAGTAAATAGATGATGCACAATCAGTTTGTGTAGATGGAGATTAGATGACAAACATAAATTATACAAAGCTATGGTTAGGTACAGCAGTACAGCTATAACTGATTGTGGATCCCATATACAGTGTCTCTGGGACATGTTCTGTGGGTTCTGCATTTATTCTGTTCTCTATTCTGTTCTCAGATCAGGGCTGGGGTCAATTCCATTTCAATTCCAGGTCTCTTCAATGCTTTTCAATGAGGAAAAATGTAGAATTGGATATTGGAATTTGGTTGACTTTCTGAATCGACTGTTATAGACATGGAATCGACCCCAACCCCAGATGTGTATTTTCTGTGAACAGAAGCCGAAAAACTTCTATTCTTCTCTATCCCGTGCAGAGAACAAGTCCCCCCCGCGGCCGTTTGGCCTGAACCACTCAGACTCCCTGAACCGGAGTGACCGCATCGATGCCATCACACCCACGCTGGGGAGCAGTAACAACCAGCTGAATGCCTTCCTACAGATATACATGCCAGACTACTCTGTCAGGGCTGTGTCTGACCTGCAGTACATCAAGGTGAGAGGATAGTCAGGATGCACACACGGACAGACACGCATACACACACTACACACACATTACACTATACACACACACTACAGATACAGTTGAAGTCGGAAGTTTACGTACATTTAAACTCCGTTTTTCACAATTCCTGACATTTAATCAGAGTAGAAATTCCCTGTATTGGGTCAGTTAGGATCACCACTTTATTTTAAGAATGTGAAATGTCAGAATAATAGTAGAGAGAATTATTTCTTTCAGCTTTTATTTCTTTCATCACATTCCCAGTCGGTCAGAAGTTTACATACACTCAATTAGTATTTCGTAGCATTGCCTTTAAATTGATTAACTTAGGTCAAATGTTTCGGGTAGCCTTCCACAAGCTTCCCACAATAAGTTGGGTGAATTTTGGCCCATTGCTCCTGACAGAGCTGGTGTAACTGAGTCAGGTTTGTAGGCCTCCTTGCTCGCACACGCTTTTTCAGTTCTGCCCACAAATGTTCTATGGGATTGAGGTCAGGGCTTTGTGATGGCCACTCCAATACCTTTACTTTGTTGTCCTTAAGCCATTTTGCCACAACTCTGGAAGCATGCTTGGGGTCATTGTCCATTTGGAAGACCCATTTGCAACCAAGCTTTAACTTCCTGACTGATGTCTTGAGATGTTGCTTCAATATATCCACATAATTTTCCATCCTCATGATGCCATCTATTTTGTGAAGTGCACCAGTCCCTCCTGCAGCAAAGCACCCCCACAACATGATGCTGCCACCCTGGTGCTTAATAGTTGGGATGGTGTTCTTCGGCTTGCAAGCCTCCCCCTTTTTCCTCCAAACATAACGATGGTCATTATGGCCAAACAGTTCTATTTTTGTTTCATCAGACCAGAGGACATTTCTCCAAAAAGTACAATCTTTGTCCCCATGTGCAGTTGCAAACCGCAATCTGGATTTTTTATGGCGGTTTTGGAGCAGTGGCTTCTTCCTTGCTGAGTGGCCTCTCAGGTTATGTCTCGTTTAGGACTCGTTTTACTGTGGATATAGATACTTTTGTACCTGTTTCCTCCAGCATCTTCACAAGGTCCTTTGCTGTTGTCCTGGGATTGATTTGCACTTTTTGCACCAAAGTACGTTCAACTCTAGGAGACAGAACGTGTCTCCTTCCTGAGCGGTATGACGGCTGCGTGGTCCCATGGTGTTTATACTTGCGTACTATTGTTTGTACAGATGAACGTGGCACCTTCAGGCGTTTGGAAATTGCTCCCAAGGATGACTTGTGGAGGTCTACAATTGTTTTTCTGAGGTCTTGGCTGATTTCTTTTGATTTTCCCATGATGTCAAGCAAAGAGGCACTGAGTTTGAAGGTAGGCCTTGAAATACATCCACAGGTACACCTCCAATTGACTCAAATGATGTCAATTAGTCTATCAGAAGCTTCTAGAGCCATGACATAATTTTCTGGTATTTTCCAAGCTGTTTAAAGGCACAGTCAACTTAGTGTATGTAAACTTTTGACCCACTGGAATTGTGATACAGTGAATTATAAGTCAAATAATCTGTCTGTAAACTACGTGTGTCATGCACAAAGTAGATGTCCTAAACTATAGTTTGTTAACAAGAAATGTGTGAAGTGGTTGAAAACGAGTTTTAATGACTCCAACCTAAGTGTATGTAAACTTCCGACTTCAATTGTAGACATGCCAGACTACACTGTTATGGCTGTCGGACCTGCAGTATTTCAAGGAGAGTCTATACACACTTCTACACACACGTGTGCACGCACATACTGTACACACACACACAGACACACACATTTGTGACCAACCGCCTTGATTCGGTCTTATGGTTTAAAATTTGAAATGGTGTTTTTTACATTGGATAAAAGCAGAGACACAGAGCTACAAAATGGTATATCATACGCTGCATTTGAGGAACAATGGGAAAGTAATTTTGCTTTGAAAGTTGATAAACTTGTAAACTCACTTTTGAGAAAAGGGCCTTTGAATGTTTTGCTACCTACTGGGGAGCTCTTCTTTGTCTACACCCATTCAGCATCGTTCACACCCTTTTAAGCTTCAGCCCCACCCATCTCTTTATCTGAGCGTTTTGTCCTAAGAACAGCAGTCAAGCACCCAAGCTAACAGTTGTCACAGTGACATTCTATTAAAATGTACATTTGCATAGTGGAGTCTTTTGTTAACCTCTCTAGGGTAGGTGGCACCAAATCGTCCCACCTACGTAACAGCCAGTGGAATCCTGTGGCGCGTTATTCAAATACCTTAGAAATGCTATTACTTCAATTTCTCAAACATATGACTATTTTACAGCATTTTAAAGACAAGACTCTCGTTAATCTAACCACACTGTCCGATTTCAAAAAGGCTTTACAACGAAAGCAAAACATTAGATTATGTCAGCAGAGTACCCAGCCAGAAATAATCAGACACCCATTTTTCAAGCTAGCATATAATGTCACATAAACCCAAACCACAGCTAAATGTAGCACTAACCTTTGATGATCTTAGATTTCGTAGATTTCTAAATATTCCATTACCGTACTTCGAAGCATGTCAACCGCTGTTTAAAATCAATTTTTATGCCATTTTTCTCATAAAAAGCGATAATATTCTGACCCGGAATCTGCGTTTAGGTAAACAGACGAAAGAAAATAAAGCATGGGGTCGACTCGGGCACGCGCCTAAGCCCATAGTACTCTGATCGGCCACTTGCCAAAAGCGATAAAGTGTTTCAGCCAGAGGCTGCCTCGATATCGTTCAGCTTTTTCCCGGGCTCTGAGAGCCTATGGAAGCCGTAGGAAGTGTCACGTTATAGCAAAGATCCTCAGTCTTCAATAAAAAGAGCCAAGATGAAACACAACTTGTCAGATAGGCCACTTCCTGCATGGAATCTTCTCAGGTTTTGGCCTGCCATATGAGTTCTGTTATACTCACAGACACCATTCAAACAGTTTTAGAAACTTTAGGGTGTTTTCTATCTAAAGCCAATAATTATATGCATATTCTAGTTACTGGGCAGGAGTAGTAACCAGATTAAATCGGGTATGTTTTTATCCGGCCGTGTCAATACTGCCCCCTAGCCCTAACAGGTTAAGACATGTAGCTAGCTAGCTAGCTAAACAATGAACCATAATCCCAACTCATGACGTTACTACCTTGCATGAATCTGCAGGTAGCTAACCAACCAGGTTCAATGTTAGCTAGCTAACATTAGGCTATAACTAGCCAAGCAAATTGCTCTGAGATACGAATAATACGATCATACACGTAACGTTAGGTAGCGAGCCAGCCAGCTAATGTTAGCTATCTAGCTAACAGTACACTTCAACTTGAAATGAAAACAACTGTCAAAATTAGAAATGTGTAATATCTGAAAATGTAGCTAGCTAAACTATCTTACATCATGGTTGGACGCTTCTCCCTGTCACAGATGCCATGGTTGCCCTTAGTTTGAAGATGTAACCCGGAGACCGGTGTTTTCTCCATCTCCTTAGCTATCATACTCTAATTCCAATGATTTCAAAACTCAGTCCTCCAGAAAGTGGAGAGCAACACTTTTGCAGTTCTACTAAGCAATATATATTTTTTAAAGCAGCGGTAGACATGATTACCTACCGATATTGACCAGCTCAAATAGACAGAAGTGTGCTACATGGCATGCCAATCCGAACTCATCTCCCGGCATGTCCAGCCCACTCATTATCTCAGCCAATCATGGCTAGCGGGAAGGTTGCTGTGTTTTTCTGTGGCAAAACCAACTAGACTCGCAATTTAACAATTGTATTCGTTTTTACAGATGACATACAAGTTTGTTATTAAGGCACATGAAAGTTCACGTTCCAGAAGGCATTTCTTCAAAAAAAACAAAAAACATTTTGATAAATAAAAAAAAGATTATGTTCAAATGGCTGTCCTGTGAAGTAGTGACCCGCGACATACGCCTAGTTTCCTGAAACGGGTCACATTTGGGTGTCGCTTGTATAATAGCGGAGGTTGAGGTTGAATTGGCTGGCATAGGATCTGTCCAAGTGGGAGGATGTAGATAATGAAAAAGAGGGGCCCTAGCATGGAGCCCAGAGGCACACCCTGTGTGACTTTAGTGAGATATATGTGTCCGGTTGGTGAAACATGATTGAAACCAGGAGAAAGTGGATAAGAATGTTCTGTTGGAAATGTAGCTATGCTATCATTCAAGATGATCATGTAGATATCCACATCTGCCAGTTCAACTGATGCCCAGGGATGCTATTTAATATACTGTAATATCGTATAACCTGATATCATGTAACTGTATTATCCTCCCGCAGGTGACCCGTCAGCAGTACCAGAACGCCCTGATGGCGTCGCGCATGGATAAGACGCCCCAGTCGATGGACAGCGAGTTCACCAAGATCGAATTGACTCTGACCACTGAGCTCCACGATGGTGGAGGGGGAGGCGTGCTGGAGACGCCAGGTATGGCCCACCACGAGACAGCCAGCCTGCTCAACCTCAACACACAGCCCCAGAACTGTCTGGCCCACAGGGTCAACCACACTGCGCACAATGAGGGACCCATCTAGCCCACACTGGGGTGGTGGGGACAGAGGGAGTGGAGGGAGAGGAGGGAGGAGGGGTCTGGGGACAGGGGGAGAGGAGGGAGGAGGGGTCTGGGGACAGTGGGAGAGGAGGGAGGAGGGGTCTGGGGACAGGGGGAGAGGAGGGAGGAGGGGTCTGGGGACAGGGGGAAAGGAGGGAGGAGGGGTCTGGGGACCAGGGGGAGAGGAGGGAGGCGGGGTCTGGGGACAAGGGGAAAGGAGGGAGGAGGGGTCTGGGGAGAGGGCGAGAGGAGTGAGGAGGGATGGTGTTAGTACCCTCTGGGCCAGGGCCTGGGCCTAATCCCCCGACATCCAAGGACCTCTAACCCCTACCCACCACCCCCTTATGGATTGAAGACCCTGGGGGAATTGAAGGGAAGGACCTCTAACCCCTACCCACCACCCCCTTATGCATGGAAGACCCTGGAGGAATTGAGGGGAAGGGGGCTACGGAGATGTGTATACTGAGCCCCAGCCTGAACCTCTACTCTCTACCCTCCACCACCCCTGGCCGATTCCACAGCCTGGAACAGAATACCCTTTGGGGTAGTGGGGAAGGGGGCTAAAGGGATAGCACTCTGGGCCCTCACCCACATCACACACCTCTAGAAGACCCTGTTAGGGTGGGCTTGGACCGTCCTCGGCCAATCCATCCTCTTAAATACCCGGTAACCTGGTATTCCAGTAGCTCGGAAAGATGGACAACAGTGTGCATGCCCCCCTCCCCCCCATTCCCCTGTCCACACACAAACACTTACACATAGGTACACACACTTTCCAGTCTGTTCTTGTTCAGGGATTGGCAGTGGACTGTAGTACTACTTTAGTACTACAACGAAGGACTAAAACGCACGCAGACAAAATGGTTAGTCAAAGACTGTACCAAATACCGCTTTGAAGGAAACCATGGAACCATGAACCAAGAATGTTTTTGTGCATTTATTTATTATATATATATATATGTGTATATATGTATGTGTGGAGAAGATATGACATATACTGGCGCACAAACATGCATGGGCATGTAGATGTTTGTGTGTGTCTATGTGATATTGAAATACATGCTACATATATTTATATATATATACTCATACAGTACCAGTCAAAAGTTTGGACACAACTACTCATTCAAGGGTTTATCTTTATTTTTACTATTTTATCAAATATATTTTGATTTGTTTAACACTTTTTTGGTTACTACATGATTCCATTTCATAGTTTTGATGTCTTGACTATTATTCTACAATGTAGAAAATAGTAAAAATAAAGAAAAACCCTTGAATGAGTAGGTGTGTCCAAACTTTTGGCTGGTACTGTACATCCGTGTATATGAGTAGGTGAGGGTCTTTTAAAGATGTGTATATTACAGATCTTGTTATTTTTACTATTCTTCTCAATCAGGCTAATGGTACCGTATCTTTTCACCTTTTTAAAATCACACTATTGCCTTTAAAAAAATCATATTAATTATTTTAACAAAGTGCAATGGGAAAAAAAACAGTATATTTAAGAGATGATTATGAATTTAAAAAAAATCACTTTATTGTAAATTGAGACAGATATATTTGTATGTATGTATGCACCGTATGTATGTGTATATTTTGGTTCAAAGATGCTGAGTTGCAACCGTCCACAAGGTTATCCAGGCTTAAGTTAACAGACTTAAATCAGACTTAATAATAGAATCCAGACAAGTCTTCCGACTGTGGTTTAGGAGTGGGGCCCAGGATGTATTGACATTGAAAAGTGCTAACTTGGCACTTATGAATGCATGTGGAAATGTGTCTTTTATTATTAATAATCAAACGTGATCATTGGCCAGTATTAATGACCTCATCTAACATGTTGAGCATCATGAACTTCCCAAAAGCAACCTCGACATTAAACTATTGTCCATGAATGACCCTCTTGTATGGCACGGCACTCTCCTTTCCACTGTGTGTGTTGTGTGGCATGTTAAAGAATGTTCAGTCGCCTTCAGCTCATGTTGAGCTTAGAGTGTAAGCTTTATTCAATCAAACTCTTTAACTGGGTTTTGGGGTTAAAGGCAGACTATGCATTATTACATACACTGAGTGTACAAAACATTAGGAACACCTTTCAGTCATTTTGAGTTGCACCTTCCCTTTTGCCCACAGAACACCTCAATTCGTCGGGGCATGGACTCTACAATGTGTCGAAAGCGTTCCACAGGGATGCTGGACCATGTTGATCTAATGCTTCCCACAGTTGTGTCAAGTTGCCTGGATGTCCTTTGGGTGGTGGACCATTCTTAATATACACGAGAAACTGTTGAGTGTGAAAAACCCAGCAGCGTTGCAGTTCTTGACACAAACCGGTGCGCCTGGCACCTACTACCACACCCCGTTCGATGGCACTTATTCTTTTGAGTTGCCCGTTCACCCTCTGAATGGCACACATACACAATCTATGTCTCAATTGTTTCAAGGCTTAAAAATCCTTCTCTAACTTGTCTCCTCTCCTTCATCTACACTGATTGAAGTGGATTTAACAAGTGACATCAATAAGGGATCATAGCTTTCACCTGGATTCACTTGGTCAGTCTATGTCATGGAGAGAGTAGGTGTTCTTAATATTTTGTCCACTCTGTGTATAGCATACACAGCGTGGCAACTTCCTGCTTAAATAAATTGACACCAAAAAAACTGAAATTGACTATTGCATTGTGGGAGGGTGCAAATTCAAAAGAGCCAATAGTGGGGAGCCTTGGCAGATTCAAATGTTCTTGTTGTTGTTGTCAGGATGTCGCCCCGCTGTGAATGATGTCATTTCTTGGAGAGTACCTTTGAGATTAAGGTAACATTCTTCTTGCAATGTGAGAATGTAATGAAAAACAATGTTTACTGTGTGAAACAAAAATAATAATGCTTCAAACATGCTCTCTTTCAGTGCAAGAAGAATGTTTTTTCCCAACAATGCCCCAATCATCTGGTTAGCGAGTTTAATCGAATAGTGTGGGCTTGAACTGAAGCCTTTTTGTATTTAACCTTTATTTAACTAGGCAAGTCGGTTAAGAACAAATTCTTATTTACAATGAAGGCCTACAGCGGAACAGTGCCTTGTTCAGGGGCAGCACGACAGATTTGTTTACCTTGTCAGCTCGGGGATTCGATCCAGCAACATTTCAGTTACTGGCCCAACGCTCAAACCACTACCTGTCACCCCAAGCTTGTTGATGTTTTACACCCTTTAACTTGGTCACTTGGTCACTGTTGGAGATGAACAGAAATGGTTGTGTTTTTCTGTGACTGACTGATCTTTTTTGTAAGGCTCAAGTTCATACCAACTTAAAACACTTTAAAGTGAAAACATTGCCAAATTAACACTTAAGTGCTTGTTTTCACATGATAGTTTTTCATCTTTATAGTCTAATATTAATTAATTGAATGACCATGTGCCACTGAAGCTAAAAACCTTAACATTCAAATGCTTACTATTATTATAATTATTTATTGTAAGAGGAAAACATTCCCTTCCCTGGTTACTATAGATGCTAGTTCTTTGAATTGTGATGACTTGAATCATAGCAATGCATAGTTTGGGGAAAGTTTAGGAAAATATGAAATCTCACCATTGATGTACTGTATTGAATGTATGCAATTACAGTATTAGAAATACTAATGTGTTTTTTGTATCTTAGCCACACATATGTTGTATATTTCTTATCACAATTCTCCTATAAGCCTGTAAACAAATTATTCTCTGTTTTTCTTTGTGATGGATCATTCCGTATTTTGTTATCATTTGTCTCTTGGGAAATATGTATGAAGAACCAAGCCAGGGTTGGGTGTATGTACAAGACGTATGCCTTCTGTTGAGTATATTAACTTCAAGTGCAAACTTATTTCTAGGGTAATGTAATGTTGAGTTTACTTTTTCTTTGTATCAGTTTGTATATAAATGGTTTTATATGAATCAAAGCTGAACTTAAAGTAGAAGTCCCAAAAATAACTCTCCTATCCTAAATCTCTGTAGTCGCAGCATCTAACCGTAAAACATGCTGACGCAGTTTGTGGTCATCCTAGATAGTTGTCATATCTGCTTGCTAAAGCAAAGATATTCATTGCAGAATGTAGTTCCAAATAGTATGGGAGTGCAATTGCAACTTTTGACCACTGGTGGTCACCATTTCTCTTCGTGTCACAGTATTCCCAAATTACTGTGAGCATAAACAACTTCTAAAAAAACACATGGGTTGGCAACCTTCCCACATACACCAAGGGGCTTCCGTTTCAAAATGACCAGACTATGGAAGAGATTAATAACACTGACCAGATATTGTTGTTTTTGTTGTTTTACTTGTAAGTGTTCCTATGCATCAGGTGAACTCTGCTCTGCAAGGACAATCATTCCAGAGATAAGCGATGATGATGATGATATAATACGATTGTATTTGTACTTTACCATCTAATACACTTATATGAAAAAAAGAAGTACCTCCTTCAAAATAAAAGTCCTTCACATGCAGATGAGGGTTTTTCACATGTTCATGTCAGAATGTTGAAAATAACATATATGACTATCCAGTGTAGTCTTGTGTTGGTTTTGGAGCCTTGTTGTGACCTATATCTTGACCCATGTGGTCTTTACCCCTGCTTCCTGAACATTCACAGGAAAAGAAACACCTGAAAAAAGAGATCCCTCTTTCTTTCTATTGCTCTCTCTTTTCCACCCCTCTTTCTCTGAGGACTTTCTCCTCTCTAAATATAAGACACACATCACCAATGAACGACCACAGTATTTGTCAAGACACTTTTAGATCCGTTGAAAAATACTT
This sequence comes from Salmo salar, assembly GCF_965601325.2. Lineage (NCBI taxonomy): Eukaryota > Metazoa > Chordata > Actinopteri > Salmoniformes > Salmonidae > Salmo > Salmo salar. The sequence goes on from NC_138292.1 coordinate 62,713,712, forward strand.
CACTTGCTACTCTCCATTCTATCGTTATCTGAGTCACTCGGACCATGTCTATCCTCATGCTGCTATGTATAGGTGCCTGTCCACATGTTTGATACTCAACACGACAAAAGCATTCCCATATTCTGCTCTGGTTGGTGTTGGTGGTTCAATAAAAAGTGAATTATTAACAGAAAGAGTATTAGTGATGGAATATGTTATTTTTCCCCTCCTCAACACAAGGTGCTCAGATTAAAGAGATAGGCAGTTCAGAACATTGTATGGAGGCAATTTCAAGGACAGAATGATCTATTGCAAAGATGATTTACCCTTCTGTTAAAATACAATTTTCAGTAGCTGGTTTTCTTGTTTTATCTTCCTGAAAAGTATTTAAGGCTGGAAAAACATAACTGTTTCAAAAAAATACTCATCCCATGTCTGTTTCAAATATTTCCATGTTTTCATTTACCTGCTATTCTTGATTTGTGTTAAAACCATTGCTGCAGAGCATTGCTGCATTATAAACAAAAGTTGCTGAGTCAAGAAATGCAGCTGATGCTACTGCAAATATTAGCCCTTGACCTTGCATGTTAGCGTACAAGGATCTGCCAAACGCATTGACGGGTTGTGGACATTTAACCCTTGGATCAAAGCATTAGGAGATGTACATTTATTTGTGTACCTATTCATTACTTTTTCCACTATACTGTATACATTTCCCGTTGTGTAGCCTAAGTCCATCTGTTAACTGTAACCACACAAATGTTTGCGTTGTAGTAAGTCTCAATGTACTCACAGTATGTAATAGAAATGCCATCAGTTTTAAAATCTTATTACAGTGTAACACGAATGGGGATTTGATGCTTGTTCAGAGAAAATCCTACTTTTAGCTGGATTTGGGATTACTGGATATATTTTATTGTGTAGTTAAAATAGAATTGTAACAAAATATGGGACGTTTATATATCTTCCAACTTTGACAGGACTTCTATTCTTGTATCATGTTTTGAGTCGCCTTTTGGACACCCAAATGTCAACCCTTTTAAACTGTGAGGGGGAGGTAAAATGACAAATGTAATCCCCCCATTTGCTTGATATTTTGTCAACAGTGGGATGGGAGAGGAGAATTCTAGGCAAGTGCCCTGAAGTTCAGTGGATATAAAAAGCTATGCAAGCAATATATTTTCCATTCACAATTAATTGTAGAACATTTACTTTAACACATTACTGGATATATTGAGTCATTTTTGTATGCAAGAATGTTTATGTATGATTATAAGAATTAGACTTGCATACAATCAAATACTTGTTTTACTTAAAATTAGAAAACTATAGTTTTTGCAAGAAGAACAAGAGGCAACAGAAGGAGACAGTACACACACCCAGGTACTTATTATGGAAAATTAGCTTTTATTGTACATATAAATGTAATTTCCCCAATGTACACATTATATAATAATTCTGGAAACAAAACGGAACATCCAAGAAAATGCACGAAACAAAAAAATAAGTGAATGCGTGGTAGTTGTCACGCTCGGTCTGCAATTGTTGAAATTTTGTATAAATGGACAAATTGTATAAATGGATCGTGGCATTAACCTGTTGGCCAGGTTTAGCTAGCTCAGACAAACTCACTGAAGCCATTATAGTAAAAAAAAGTGTCTGAAACCAGAAAAATGCCCCAAAAAAACAAAAAGAAAAATGTATAAAGATTTGAAGGAACATTTCTTCCACAACATGTAAATGGAAAAAGCTTATAATATTATATACAACGTTGTAAACTAAGAATCTGAAAACACTGGTTAGAAAAAAACAAATACAAACAGCAAAACCAAGGTGTTGTTGTTGAAAAAGGTGCCATTTCTGATGCAAGGTAAATACATGCTCTTCAACGTCGCCTATTTTTCAGCATATCGGTCTGCAAGGCTATTATTATTATTAAGTGTACAATTGTTACTACACAGACGACCTTGTAGAACTTGTGTGGCCAGAGCTTTTTCTCACAGACGGACATATTTTTTCCCCCTTCCACATACCAGTTGTAGCATTAACCTAGTTCTAGCCATACAGTTATAACAACTTTGACGTAAGCCATTTGCTTGCATTTTAGTAAGTTAGTTTACATGTATAATGCACTGTACTGCGTCATTGCATAGAAATAATGTCTTGTAAAGTGTTTTGACAGAAAAGGACTTCAAATTTTCCTCCAACGACCAAGCTTTATTATGAATTCGTCAGTAATGAGACCAAAAAAACAACTAACCAACCAGGTGAAGAATACAGCTGCCCGGGTGTTTTTGTAGTATTTCCAGTTAAATCAATACGTAAAAAGAGAACCTTTTTTCAGAGAATAATAAAATATTGAACCACTCTATATAGTTCCTCTAAAACAGATTCTACTGTTACTAAAATTGTTAAAGATCCCCAGTTGAACCCACATTCCCCTTTTTACTACTTGCCTCGGCAAACACCAGGTTACAAAATAGAGACCCGCTATTGGTCTTCCCTTCATAAGCCCAAATCAACAGGCCAATCGAAACCTCTAGCTACACAACTACATACCTTAGAAATAAAGTGATACGCATGTTTTACATAGCATACACATATGATATTGCAGATAACCTATAACAAAAAAACGGCCCTCTTCCAGGGCAGTTTTCCTGCCCTCCATACTGCATACCATCTGGGTCATGTTCATTAGGACACACAACTGAAAGTGTAATACTAACCAATTCGGTAACATTTTCCAGTAAATTTTTTTTTATATCTCAACGTTTCAGTGTAATTGTGGGCCTAATCAACGATTGCAATTTCCATTTTGATATTAAAAGGTTTGCTTATGTTTGGAGACAGTAAATGCAACCCTCGTGGGAAATATCAGGTGCTTCTTTGCATCATTCAGTGTTTCTTACCCCTAAGTGATCCAACAAACTCCAGAATACTGTAGCTACAGTCGTTTATACATCCTCCCTACTTCATAGGCCTGCTAGGGTGAGTCTACAACCTATTCCCACCAGTCAGGAGGGCACCCCATGTCCTTTTCCCAGGCCCACCCTAACCTCTCTGGGGCGGTCAGACACAAACGCCCTCTCGCCGAGGCGTTGGTTCCTTGTCTGGTGCCCGTGCATTCTCAAGGCCTACACGTCACAGCACCCAGGCTGACCTGGATTTCCTGTTTGCATATCAAGGCCTACTGTAGATCAGACCTGGGTTCAAATACGATTCTAAATGATTTAATATACTTTATTGGGGCTTGACTGAGCTTGCCTGGAGTGGAACCAGAAAAATTTTCACAAAAGTTATAAACTCTGCCCACCTGGCACTCCAGGCAGGCTAAAGTATTTGAAACATTTTAAATAGTATTTGAACCCAGGTCTGTTCCTATAACATACTGTACTCTCCATGTTAACTGCAAAGAATTACTAGGAAACACCAGACCATATTATCACACATGGAATATGAGGGTTTGGTTAGGTAGGGGTGAATATGACAGGTTTAACTAAAGCGGTTCTATGCAATAAGAAATAAAACTGTTACAATTTAAAATTCAAGACAACACTTAACGAACAACTCCAAGCTTAGTAAAAAAAAAGGTAAAACTACTACTGCATGTTAGTTGCACATAGTGTAACAATGTTGCAGGTTTCGATATCTCAGATCATCCTACAGGAGAACAAAAAAAGGTAATGGTATTTTGCATGATGAATGTCTTGCTTTTTACAGTATCATGTATGAGAACAGTAATACTGGGTCACTGCCTCTCTATAGCATTAGGCCTATGTGAGCGTCAACAGTTGCCATAGACCCCATCAGAGACAGAGGCAGCATAATCGTTACCCTGTACGCACAGTTGCCTAGAAACAACATTTCATGCATTTCAAAACGTCAGTTGAAATTAGCCATACAGAATCACAGATTACATTATGTGCACCATACTTTAAATAGACAGCACGCTTCATGTCATATCGAGCTAATATTGACAATTAGTTACCCACCATCAGACTTGTGCTTTGTGTAACACAAAACATACATCACACTGTTCTTTAGTACAATTATGGATGCCTTGGTTACAGTCGCTCAGGACGATGCAAACTCGACTTTTGATTGGCCAAGGCCGGACACACACACAAGCTGTGTTATGCAGGGTCACGACGGGAGGAATTATACTGCAAAAAGATGACCAAAATAACAAACAGCGAGAAATACATTTTTGGACCATGTTTTTGGATTGCCATGTTGCTCGATACACGTGTTCTTTCAACGCCAGTACCGCAAGGCTAGAACACTTTCATTTCAAAAGGATAACAGCAAAACAGCATATAGAGTTTATATACAGTACTGTACATACTGTTTGGCAAAGGCTATTCCGCCTTAGTGCTTCACATTCAAACTACAGTATGGTGCCTGCATTAAGGTGCCTGCATTAAGGTGTACTATGTAAACACACACAGGGAATTCCTCTCTATGACCAGACACTGTCAGGTCAGTACAGAGAAAAGTAGTGTTCGTAATATTTGCTTCTTGTGTGTATTCATGTATATTTGTCTGCTACAACATCCTATGCCGTAAAAACTGTTTTAGCTTCATCAACTTAAAAAAATGTTTGGGCCAACTTCAAGTCAACCTTTTCCCATTTCATCATAAAAATCCATAGAAAAAACAACCATTGAAAACGTAAAACTTGAAAAGGGGTGGGCACGGGGCAACGCTTTAGGAGAACCGAGCAGCTACTGTTACTGTAGTAACATACAGTAACAGACTGATCTGATTAATAAAACCTATATATCCTGATACATCTCTAATATAAAAAGTAGCTTCATTTCTCTCTATATAAATCTCCTATAGATACACTACAATGGCAATACCCCCTCTTACTGTGGACTATAGAGTACATTATATCTTCCTAGAAGTAAATATACTCTAAAACCCCCTCCGGGAAACACCAGGAAGGAATCAAGACGGTTTCTCACTCCTCTCCCTCTTCCTCCTCCTAGGAAGGAATCAAGCCTGGTTAGGGTCCCGCCATCCCACCTCCTCCATCTACTCTTCCTCCTCCTCATCATCGTCTTCATCGTGGCAGTGGGTGATCTCCTGTGGGGTCTGGGGGAACATGTTGGGGGGTTTGATCTCACTGATGGACCGGGTCAGCTGGCTTCGGTTCTTGTTGCTACAGCACTCCAGGTCCTTGCTGTCGGTGCAGTGGCGGTTGCGCGTGGCCAGGGGGGACTCGGTGTCCGTGTCGATGTGCGCGTGCTCCACCGTTGACTCGTGGGGCATCTGGGAGGGGAGACAGAGAGACAGAGAGACACAGACAGAGACAGAGAGAGAAGGTGAGGAGAGAGGCTATTACCAAAGACTACTCAGAGCACTTCCAGTTGGCTAACAGCTAGTAAAGAGAGTTTCAGCTCACCGATACATAATATAATATTATTATTACCATGCGTTGAACTTGTTATACAGAATATTGATTACTGTGTGTATGTGATGTGCATGTTTCAGATAATATGTCTGGCAAAGACATTTGTATTGAATTGAGAAGATAACGCATACATACCAACTCTAATGCAAATGTCACTCTGCCTGTCAGTGTTTCAGCTAGATGGGCACCAGACTATGTAAGCATTCAGTCTGAGTCAACTACTGTATATTTTTTATTAAACTAGCCGGAAATGTTGATTCATGTCCATCTATATTTTTAACCATCAATTTCTAACAATTACAGTTTTCCAATTAGCAAAAGAAAGGGCTGTATCTTACACTATATTATTTCTTACACTATATTATTTCTTCCCTTTTTTGTAAACTGTTAGCAAGAATCAACAAACAAATTCAATACAGTGACTCACCAGTACGTGAGCAGCTCTGAAGAGGTAGCTGAAGGGATAGTACAGGAGGTTGATGAAGGAAGCAGCATACAGGTCAGCATAGCGCATCACCTGAGAGGCAAACAGAGTCTGTCTGGAGCCGGACCTGAACAGACTACCCATCATACCATAGCACATGTCCATGTCATGGGTCACTTTCTGCGGAGGGGAGAAGAACACCGGGTTTAGATACTCAGCCGAAAGACGCTCGGGCAATACTTCAAGCTCTGGTGGAAGAACGTGATGACCATTGTCAAATATGTTTTAATGTATGGTATTGTGCTCTTGTGTTATGTGTACATTCTGACTACTTCCTGCTGACTACTTCCTGCTGACTACTTCCTGCTGACTACTTCCTGCTGACTACTTCCTGCTGACTACTTCCTGCTGACTACTTCCTGCTGACTACTTCCTGCTGACTACTTCCTGCTGACTACTTCCTGCTGACCTCTTGCCAGGTCCCCTTCTAAAAAGAGGTTTCTAATACAAAATACAAAATTCCGAGGAGGACAATGGAAATTCAGCGACTTGTGTTCCGGTATATCCAAGCCTTCGATGGGACGGGTGGAGGATCATAGTGTATTTTCAGGAGTTTACTTAGGGGTTGTTAGACCATATAAGTCCACAGTTGGGAATGATTTGGTTTAAAGACAAAACTGAAACCTGTAACTATTCAGGGACACGTGGACATTTTGAATAATGTTTCTGTAGCTGCAATGGAAACATGTGTAGAATCAGTACCTTGACCCTTCTCTGGAGAGCACTGATGTCAGGTCTCTCATTACTACTGCTGTCCAGATGCCTGGAGAGATAGAGAGATAATGGGTTAGATAGAGGGCAAAGAGGTAGAGAAGAAGGGGATTGGAAGTGAGAGAGCGAAGACAGTGCTAGTCACTATTATAAAGAGCAAGGAAGGGGACAGGCCTACATACATAGATAGACTTCAGACTGTTTCTAAATGGTCTGACTGTGAAGCCAGTTATCATCAGACCGATGGGGCAAACCCTGCAGACTTTGGCCCAAGGGCGACAAACACACAAACACACACGCACTCAAACAGTCGTTCACGCACACACACACACACGCCAGGTGCAGAGGCAGCCTAGAGAGCGAGCAGAGGGGTGTTGTACGGGAGTAGACGGTGCAGTACTCACTTGTAGAGCTCTGCCAAGAAAATGTCCAGGCCCTGCAATTCTTCGAATAACGCTGTAAGACAGAAGAGGAAAAGGAGGCCAGGGTAAGTCTCAGTCACAACATATTTCCCTTTCCCTCCTCCTCCCTTAAATCAGCGGTGGAGAAAGTACAGACACCACAAAAAAAACGACATAAGTAGTACTTTAAAGTATTTTTACTTAAGTACTTTACACCACTGCCCTTAATCACAGGTGTTGGCTCACTCTTGTTCCATCTGTCGCGTTCTCACTCTCCCCCTCTCATTCACCCTCTCCCTGACACACTGTCGCTCACAGGCCGTTGAGAGGTTTACGAGGGCATTTTACAGCTACAATGACACGTCACAGTTATATTTGCGTGTGTGCCTGTGCATAAATGTGTGTGTGCCTGTGCATAAATGTGTGTGTGCGCACAAGTGTGTCACTGCTATAATATACACCCCTTGTCTAATTAATACCCCTGGACTTTTTCCACATTTTGTTGTGTTACAGCCTGAATTTAAAATTGATTAAATTGAGATTGTGTCACTGGCCTACACAGCATTTCCCATAATGTCAAAGTGGAATTATGTTACGACATTTTTACAAATTAATAAAAAATGAAAAGCTGAATTGTCTTGAGTCGATAAGTACTCCAGCACTTTCTTATGGCAAGCCTAAATAAGTTAAGGTCCCTCACTCGGCAGTGAATTTCAAACAGATTCAACCACAAACACCAGGGATGTTTTCCAATGCCTCTCAAAGAATGGAACCTATTGGTATAGGGCTAAAAATGAAAAAGCAGACATTTAAATACCCATTTGAGCATGGTGAAACTTAATTACACGTTGGATGGTGTATCAGTACACCCAGTCACTACAAAGATGCAGTCGTCCTTCCTAACGCAGTTGCCAGCGAGGAAGGAAACCGCTCAGGGATTTCACCATGAAGCCAACTTGACTTTAAAACAGTTAGAGTTGAATGGTCGTGATAGAAGAAAACTGAGGATGAATCAACAGCTTTGTAGTTACTCCACAATACAAAAAAAATGACAGAGTGAAAAGAAGGAAGCCTGTACAGAAAAATATGCATCTTGCTTGGAATAAGGCACAAAACTAAAACTGCAAGAAATGTGGCAAAGAAATAAACTTTATGTCCTGAATACAAAGTGTTACATTTGGGGCAAATCCAACACATCACTGAGGACCACTCTTCATATTTTCAAGCATGGTGGTGGCTGCATCCTGTTATGGGTATGCTTGTCATCAGCAAGGACTAGGGAGTTTTTTTTAGCATAAGAATAAATAGAGCCAAGCACAGGCAAAATCCTAGAGGAGAACCGGGTTCAGTCTGCGTTCCAACAGACACTGGGAGACAAATTCACCTTTCAGCAGGACAATAATCTAAAAACACAAGGCCAAATACACTGGAGTTGCTTACCAAGATGACATTGAGTGGCCAAGTTACAGTTTTGACTTCAACTGGCTTGAAAATCTATGACAAGACTTGAAAATGGTTGTCTAGCAATGATCAACAACCAATTTAACAGAGCTTAAAGAATTTTAAAAAGAATGTGAAAATATTGTACAACCCAGGTGTGCAAAGCTCTTCGAAACTTACCCAGAAAGTCTCACAGCTGTAATCGCTGCCTAAGATGATTCTAACTTATGTAAATTAGATATTTCAGTATTTCATTTTCAATAAAACACAAAATGTTTTCACTTTGTCATTATGGGGTATTGTGTGTAGATGGGTGAGAAAAAAAAATATTGAATCCATGTTGAATTCAGGCTGTAACACAACAACATGTGGTATAAGTCAAGGGCTACGAATACCTTCTGAACGCACTGTACGCCATTTAGCAGACGCTTTTATCCAAAGTGACTTACAGTCATGCGTGCATACATTTTACGTACGGGTGGTCCCGGTAACCGAACCCATAATTCTGCCGTTGCAAGCACCATGCTCTACCAACTGAGCTACAGACCAGTGCTCTCCAGTGTGCCTATCTGCCTTTTTATGTACGAGTATCTGTATCTGCACCCGTCTGTCTGGCTGCTTGCATGGGAATGACCACCCGTCCTTTTGTGTGTGTGACTGTGTGTGTGTGCGACTGTGTGTGTGTGTGTGTGTCAGAGAGACCGAGTGCTTTGTGACTCACAGCTCTTGTCAGTCCAGACATGCAACTCCTGGGCCAGCTCGGGGATGATGAGGAAGGTCCTCCAACCCTGGCGTTTCTTGGACTTGAGGATGTCCCCGAAGATGTGGTCTCCGATGTAGACGATGTCCTTCCCCTTGGCCCCCAGCAGGTCACACACAATGTCAGAAGAACCTGGGCGAGAGAGAGGGACATATTGAAATGTAGATGTTACTGAACATTGTTGTTTTATTGAAGATTTGGACCACGTTGTTTTTAGAGTTATACCATTGTTTTGTTTTTAGGGTTACCAGACCTCCCTGGAGAACAGTGAAAGTTGTTAAGACTATGCTGGCTAAATAAAAGGTTAACTGAGATCCATCTTGTTTAGAAGTACTCTGCTATTTAGATGATTTGTGAAGTTTGCAGTGCTGTCTGGCTGTCTGGTGGTTTGTGATGCGAGTCAGTGCATTTCCCCAGGTACTGTATCTTACCTCCAGAGTAGACGATGCCATGGTGCAGGGGTCCTGTGTAGGTCCCGATCTTCAGCCGCCCTGTCGTCTAACACCAGAGAACACATAGAACAGTAGTTTCACCACAAAACAATGTCAAGTATTTGCATTTATTATGGATCCCCATTAGTTCCTGCCAAAGCAGCAGCTACTCTTCTTGGGGTCCAGCAAAATGAAGGCAGTTTATACAATTTTAAAAACATTACATTCACAGATTTCACAACACACTGTGTGCCCTCAGGCCCTTACTCCACCACTACCACATATCTACAGTAATAAATCCATGTGAACGTGTGTGTGTGTGTGTGTGTGTGTGTGTGTGTGTGTGTGTGTGTGTAGTGCCATGTTATCATCGAGTGTGTGTATGCATGTGTCTGTGCCTATGTTTGTGTTGCTTCACAGTCCCCGCTGTTCCATAACGTGTATTTATCCGTTTTAAAATGTATTTATTTGTATCTAATTTTACCGCTTGCATCAGTTACTTGATGTGGAATAGAGTTCCATGTAGTCATGGCTCTATGCAGTACTGTGCCCCTCCCATAGTCTGTTCTGGACTGTGAAGAGACCTCTGGTGTCATGTCTTGTGGGGTATGCATGGGTGTCCGAGCTGTGTGCCAAAGTACAAGTAGTGATGAAGTCAATCTCTCCTCCCCTTTGAGCCAGGAGAGATTGACATGCGTATTATTAATGTTAGCTCTCTGTGTACATCCAAGGGCCAACCGTGCTGCCCTGTTCTGAGTCAATTGCAATTTTCCTAAGTCCCTCTTTGTGGCACCTGACCACATGACTGAACAGTAGTCCAGGTGCGACAAAACTAGGGCCTGTAGGACCTGCCTTGTTGATAGTGCTGTTAAGAGTGCAGAGCAGCGCTTTATTGTGGAGAGACTTCTCATCTTAGCTACTGTTGAATCAATATGTTTTGACCATGAGTTTACAATCCAGGGTTACTCCAAGCAGATTAGTCACCTCAACTTGCTCAAATTATAATTCTTTACAAGTTGTACTTCACATTGTGTGACCAATTAGCTATCAGGCTACCACACTCAAAAGTCTTGGCACGGTGTTCTGACAGAACCCGTTCTCCATCTACGTGAGTGTAGAGGTATGATGGTGCAATTACTCACCGTGTCGACTTGTCTGAGCACCGTTCCCTCTCCAAAGAACAGAGGCTTCCTGGCGTCCACCAGAATCAGGTCAAAGTAGGACTGCCACGGCCGGTGGGACGTCCCGTGCTGCAACAACCACACACAGATTCTGGTCAACGCGTGCCGACTATAGTTAACTACACGCGTCTACGTAAGTTAACAAGATTTCATGTCTGAGGGAGAATGCCGTGTGCGAACGTTGATACGATTCTCTTACCTTTGGGCCGTGGGGGAAGTCAAACAGGTATGTCATGATCTTCTGTGAGAAAATGAAACATAATGAGTCTATTAGTCATCTCGTTAAAATGTCTTTGTGACTGGGACAGATACCGCAGCTACACGCCCCAGTTCAGTACGCGAACACGTCACCCCGGTTTCAGATGCAAACGGGACAGTTTGCCAGGACATGTTTTGTGAAGCTGTGTGTACGTTTGCTTTGCATATTAAACGTTGTTTTGCATGGACGTTTAACAAGGCGGGACTTACCTATTGTTTTGGACTCTGAAGGATGTCTGTTACTGTGTACTGTGCATGTGAAGCGTCCATTCCCCTGTGTATGTGTGTGTGTAAACAGTGGACCAGGGCACTTAGCTTGGTCAGTACTGTGTACTCACGTGTGTGTATTTGTAGTCACTGTTGGTGGCCAGGAACACCTTGGCTACTTCATTCATTCTACTCAGCAGGAGAGGCAGCTTTGCCTTCATGAGAGAGAGAGAACACTAAATATTACAAAGCCATTATCATATACAGTGTGTTCGTACAGGCATACAGACAGAGACGTAAAGTAAATGTTAACTACTCATCAGGTTTTGGAGTCGTCGTGTCAGTGTTTTCCCATAGAAATACGACACAAGTCGAGCGGTAAAGGGGCTGATAAAATGTTAATGTGTGTACTTACGTCTCTCACTACGTACTTTTCAAGGTTCTCTACTGTCTTTTCCTTCAGGGTGCCCTGGAAGACAGGACTACAGGTAAATGGGTTGAAATACATAGAAAAATAACAAGCATGCATCTATATATCATACAAAATGTCTTCTTTATGATGACACTCACTGTAAACCATGTGAATCATTTTCAGGGTACATACCATTAGCACTACGATAAACAGTAAATGATTGCTTCAAGATAAAGATAATCATTGGGCGCTTAGCCCCATATAATACCTTGAAATGGAAGTAAAGTGAATTGAAGTGAACAAATGATTGCATTGTTATAGACTTCCTCGTCACGCTACCTTGAAGTGGACCCAGTCGACGGCGTCGCGGATGTCTTGGAACATGCTCTTGAAGGACATGAAGAGGTCGCCATCTTTAAAGCCAGTCTCACAGCTGAGGTAAGGGGGGAGGAGAGGGACACACAGAGCCAGTGGACAGGCCAAGGCCAGACAGAGAGCGTTGCTTTTAAATGCTAGTAGCCATTTTCACTACGTTTTTTGTTTTGTTTTTGTTTTGCTTTTAAATGGGATAGTCTTCCCTTGTTTGAGGTGGTTTCCAGCCAAACAGGAAAGCAATCTCCCCCTAAAAGACCAACAACTCGTTTCAGAGGAGAAGACATGCAGCCATTCCATTGCAGATCACACATCATCACACAAAGAATTCGTTGAAACTACCGCTAACAAATGATTGTATAATTATATCGAGACGATAGACATGATATTACATCACGCTAGATGATTAGTCATTACAGAATAATTTCAATAATAAAAGTAATGAAATCTGAAAATATGGAATTAAGTTACTGCATGCATTGGTGGAATGATTAGTATCGAAGACCAATAATCATTCAGATAGCTGAGTAATCCTAATAAAGTATCTTGTTTATGACACAATAAAAGGGTGGTCCTATTACTCAACCACAGGCTTAACAGGATTAGGGCTAAAGTATTTCCTTATTGGAGGATTTTTATTGGAGATATGGACCTACCCTGTTGTCATGTTGTCTAATTGGCTTATCAATGTTGCCATGTCATATCCAGGAATTACTTGTATATAGCATACAAGAAAAATAAGGTTGGTAGCGTGACTAGGGATTCCTTACCTTGCATATCTGTCACAGTTTGAGAAGAAGTCCACAAGGCAGGCAAAGAGGTAGGTCTCTGGAGAGAGAGGGAAACTGTACTGTAAAATCAATCGAGTGTCAATAAAGTTGAGTTGAACTCCATGGCCTTGCCCCAAACTGTGCTCAGACAAAACGGAGGGCATGTCTGGACTTGTCCCTCTTATGAATGACAGTTGAATCTAGATGGAGATAAACACATTTTTAAATAATTGAATGGCTCTGGCATGGACAGAATCTCTCCTCCTTCTACCTGGCAAGTTGAAGAGAGTGTTGAGGATATAGAAACGTTCAGTATCGTCACGTTGGATGAACTTGTTCGGGTATAGCTCCCGTATTTCAGGTCTGGGGGAGAGAAGAGAAAGAGAAAATGCAACGTCAGGAGAATTTCTTGGCAGGTAGACCGGGATCTAACCTTCAAACCCGCTCAATGATCTGGGGAGAGGGGACGTAGGGAGGATGTTGCGAGAAGGTTAGGAGAGTGTTGGGTTCACCATTTACCCTCGTAGGAAATTGAAGCCGTGGACACAGACCAGGATGTTGCCGTACGCGTCCACCTTCAACAGGTTCCCATACATGGTGTCAAACACCAGGCCTCTGAAGAAACACAGAGAAACAACATCATTCAATCAGTTCGAATACGTCTAGAAATGGTTTATACATGATCTTTAAAAGCCCATCAGAAAATCTACCTTGCTACAACCAGGACCAAATTAGAAACCCACGTATCCAGGTACAAAAAATAGCATTAAAACGTCCTCACCATGGCAACCATGATGTGATAGGTAATAGGTACCTGGTAATAAAGTACAGCTGGTGCCCCGTTGACATCAAAGCGTTTTCCAGTCAAAAAATAAATAGAGCAGTATAACGCCATCACCATGGCAACAACATTAACGGTATGATGTGATTGGTGGTCACCTGGTGGGGAAGGCGGGGTCGTAGACGAAGCTGAGCAGCTCCTGGGGGTAACCGATGTGGACCAGGCGCTCCACGGTCAGCTCAAAGCCCAGAGACTCGTACTCTGGAGACTTGTACACTGGAGAATAGAAACAGACAGACAGACGTTAGCATTTAACACAAGCCGGTGTAGACTACACAGAGTCACACAGCAGCACTCCACGAAGCCTATACAGTGACGTAATTACACTGACCCCATACATTTAGGAAAAGGACGTAGGAGGAAGTCAAGTCTAATTGCCTGTTGGCGAACGGACTACTCTGTAACTAGCAGCCTCCAATTTATCCAGAACCAGCCAGTGTGGACCCATTCACCTCCACTAGATAACAGCACGTAAGCCATGGCAACATGGCGGTGATGCAACATGAAACAGGTCTTTTAAAAAGAACTAACCGTCAGGGTAACCAAGATACTGTTGGTAATAACATAGCCTAGCCCCTCTCCCCCTAAAGTGCATCCGGGCACACACCCGGGCACACACCCGGGCACAGCGGCCTGAATATCCTAGGATCTAATCCGTGGAGAAACAGGATCCATAGCTCAGCTCTGGACTCTGATACTAATGAGGCCCGTGGAGACGATGACATTCAGACACCAAACAACCAGGCATCTCCAGGGCCCTGTTCATTAGGGCACGTGACAGAAAACAGTTTACAAGGTTTTGCAACGGAAAAGGATAAGCCTTTCTTATTGGGCAGGTCCATTTAGTCCCTCCCTGTTTCAGTCTGTTTTCCGCCGTTTGGTGCCTAATGAACACACCCCCAGGCCTGGCGAGCCAAGCCATGGATGAAGGGGAAAAGTAGAGAGGGATACAATGTCCAGGCCTGGGCCAGAGGGGCCTATCAGCCGATTAGAATGCTAACTGACATTGGAAGAAGGTTCTGTCAGATGGTATTAATATAAAGGCTGTTTTTCCACATTAGGTCCAGTCAGGCTGCAGGAGGGGAGGACTTGGCTGATGCTTAAGAGGGAGCAGGAAGGACGATGTGGGGATAGGCTAGCTAGCGCTGAGACCCCAAACGTGGAAGGAATAGGCGTCTTACTGAGTTAGCACGTGCACACAGACAGAGAAAGAGGAGTGTGAATACCCATCTTGGTGTAATGTGTGTGTGCGTGCACATTTACCCATTTGTGTGTTTGCTTCTTAGCCCAATTGTGCGTTCTCTCTCTCTCTCTGGTGAGTTCAAATCCCCTGTGGTGTTCCAGTGTCCCTGGCTAGCTAGCGAAGCAGAGGAGTGGTGGGCATCATGCCCAGTGCTGCAGCCTCGAAGAGTCGCACAGTCCTGGGCCAGACTCCTCCATACAAATAGCCCCTCCCACCTTTCCTCTCCTCCCTCCTCATCCCTGCCTCCATTTCCCTAAGCTCTGTGGCTGTTACAAAGAAACCTATTTTAAGAGTATTTTCCCCTCCGTCACCTTCCCGATCAGCTCTCTCTTTGGTTACCCGGCGATGAGCAGAGTTCTCTCTCTGCACTGTCCCCTGCTGTGACCTTCAGACAGCTTTAGCTTAAATACACACAGGCGTGGAAACACAGCCTATTTGTGTCTGTATATATAACACAGTCTAGTCCAGGGATAGGCAACTTTGATGGGAGTGGGGGGGGGGTCACAAAAAAAACGGAACTCATGAGGGGTTGCAGTGGGTCTGCATACCCACACCCCCACCTTGCGAGCAAAACATTTCAGCGACCCCCCCCCCTCATGACAGCGAAAATAAAAAAGTACGTTTAAAAAAAAAGGTCCTTTCCTGCAGTTCTACACATTTTGCCATGGGGTGAACAGTAAAGTTTGCAGTTTTTAATATGGTAACTGGCCCCACCCCGGTCGGTAATTTGGCCATGGTTACTACAAGTTTAAATAGGTGGACGTTAGACTAATTTACCAATAAAAAATAAAAAAATCCCTGACATTTCAAAATTGCACCTTGTGTGTTCTATTATTCTAACTCTCAACAGTATGCTGAGAGTAGGGGGGGTGGTGAAATTGTTCGGTGGCCCATCCCTGGTCTAGTCCATTAGATTTACTGGTCTGTGACCATGTTAAAGTTGAAATAGTTGATTTGTTTACTCATAGGTGAGGGGTATACCTTACATTTGGGACCAAAGTGACACTGGAAAGTAGTAAATTATAGCCTGGTAACACAAACACACACTAAGCTTGGGGATCCTTTAAATCCTCCTCTCCTGATGCAGTCGTTGACAGATAATTATACTCCCCTTAAGCTGTGTGTGTGTGTGTGAGAGTGAGAGTGAGAGAGAGAGTGTGAGTGACCAGGCTAGAATTTACAGCCCTTCAAATGTAAGCTATACCCCTCACCTAAGGGTAAACAACTTTACCCTTTAACTAAAACATGGTCGTAGACCTGTAAACCTATTGGACGAGACTGTGCTATATACAGATACATAAACAGCCTTCATCCCAAATAGCACCCTATTCCCAATATAGTGAACTAATTTTGGCCAGAGCCCTATGGCAGGTCAAAAGAAGTGTACTGTATTGGGAATAGGGTGCCATATGGATCGTAGCCATAGCTTATGACATATGAAGTGTCTTCTGCACAACTTCCTGGTAGCTAATTATAGGCCTAAGTAATTATCTAGCTGTATCGGAGGTGGGTCCAGACATCACTGTCACTCAGACAGCGGTATCTTTATTAGACAGCAACACCTTGTCAAAATAACATAAATTAACATGAGTATTGTTAGTAGCTTGGGCTCTGCAAAAAGGCTAAGAGTTAGCATAGCATAGTCTAGCTTATTCCAAAACGAATGGCTTTCAGGCTAATCACCATGCTACAGTAGAACAGTGAAAAATAATCCCGTGCCCCATAGAACTAACAGGTCGACAGTGTGGCTCCAGTGTCATTTGAGCTTCTCAGAACAGTGGAGTCTCTCACTGGGTTGTTTTCAGAACAGTGCGTGTGTCATTTGAACTACAGTACAGTGAAGCCTCTCTATGTTGTGTTTCCAGAACAGCGAGTCGTCGAGGACAGATGTGTCAGCCAGCGTTGCCGGGGGTATCTTGTTACCACGGTAATTTGCTAGAGGCGAGTGGGCAGGGACAGTGTTAGGCCACCCAGAGCTGTCATCAGTGGATGATTTCACGACCTTTGATATAAAACCACAGTTAATGACGTATGACCTATCATAGAAGGGCATGGTTCAACTAATGCCCTTTTCTTTTGTCAGGCACCGTGATCTTGATATGGAAATACTTTATCGCATTGACATGGATAGACTGGAGGACATGTGATCTCCTCTGTGTGACACAAAGCTATTGACAGAAGGCCTATCCTAGAGGAACATGGTTCAACATTTGCCAGATATCTTGATCCTAATATGAACGTATAGGACCACTGTCTGGTTATGGTCTATTTACGGTCAGAGGATTTGATGTACATTTAACCATGTTGTATGAGAACAATTGTGGACAACTCCTAACGGCCCTCTTTTTAAATCCTCACTAGAAAGAGAAACCAATGTGTAGCCTAGCTGCTGCCGTGAGAAGTCGTCCCAGTGAGGGGTCTGACTCCTGAGGCGTAAAGTCCTATCAACATTGGTCAAGACGCTACCTAGCTAGCTAAACGTGCTTCAGTGACTCAGCTAAGTGGAGGGTTGGTAATTCATCTATAAATACAGTGTGTGTGTGAGACTTTGAGGAGGGGGGTCATCCCTAGGGAAAGGGGATCGCTTGTACCCGCAAACACACGGCCCATATCCCATTTCCATCATCTGAGGGCAGATTTTACGGACGCTCAACTGTTGACATGTAGCCTCTTTATATAGGACGGTCCATAACCAAGTGATGATGTTTACAAGATGCCAGGGCTATCGTATCGCTTCACTCAAGGGCTCGAGTTGCGACCGCAGGAACGGGCTGTGGCCTCCCTGGCCAGAGCGCGACACCTCAGCCTCCTGCCGGTCACTGGGGAGAACCTCATCTAGGGTTCTGGTGCGCCTTGCGGTTACAATCGGGCACGGACTCATGTCAACGCCATCATTTAGACATTGTGTCAAGAGATGTCCCCTAATTGTGGTTGACGGTCAGGTCAATGGATTACAGACAACCTATTGTCACTTAGAAAACTATTTTTTTTAAATGACTGCTACTTCTTTTACTATTGCTTAGTCAAATACAGAGAAACTGTACTAGTGTTAATATATAGAAAGTGAGGAGAGTCTTAGCCAATCACTTGAGGTCAAAGAGTTTTGTTGTTTGCAAATTCCAATGACAGAAGAGGCTAAAAACAATACATCTAAATCGGATTACAGATTCAGTTCACGCGTTTTCCTCCGTTACAGTATCCTTCTGAAGAACTCATCACCTTTTTCCATCACCGCTGTACCCCAAGACACCTACACCTCCCCTGTCCTTCTACCCATCACCCCTAGTCCCCCTAGGCCCCAGTGAGTCTGGTCTGGGCTTATCGAATGACACGTGAGCCCCTGTTCTGACCCAGTGTACTTTGTCAACAAACACTGAAGGAGAAATCAATATGGCCGACGACTAGTTGCTATGCCAACCAAACTAGAGTTGAGTCTACATTGTAAAGTAGTGACGGTGGGCTGAGGGCGCCCACACACACACACACTGTAAAGAAGTGTTGACGGCCAGGGCAGCGACTGTAGCGCACTTACCGGCTAGAGTGTAATCCATATCGAAGCCAAAGCATTTAATCTTCTCCATGGCCAAGCTTCTGTTTACAAAAACTCTAAAAAGGGAGGAAACCGAGAAGGATAGAATCAGAAGAGTGATTTTGAGAGACATACAAGAGAGTACTGTCTGTGTGCAAGGAGAACATTAGGATAAATTGCCTCTCACAGAAGAAGAATGAGCAGAGGTATTTTTGGGATTAAATCATATGTTAGCCATCTAGTGATGGCTAACGTGGTTCTCATTTTGAAATATAGCCAAACAAACATCTACAATTGATATGCATGGCCTCAAAACAGATATTAGAAACAATCTGGCACAGATAATGAAGTCAGTAAGCTCCTATTTTCTCTAGTCTTACAAGGCGCGTTCCTACAGGTCTTAAAAACATAGGAATTTGAGTGTTAGACAGCTAGACTCGGTGTCTGAGCTTTTTAATCTTTTAAAATGCATTATTAGCCCTTAGACAGTGCATTGCTTCCTACAGGGTAGGTTCACAAGTGCACACTATAGCAAAACATTTAGCAATGGACAACAAAATGAGCGTTTCTTATTGGACAAGTTCCATCCCTATTTCAGTCTGTTTGGTACCTAATGAACATGACTCTCCATTCTGCATAGACAGCATGTTTACGGTGGCAGCTCGACTAGCTCAGCTGTTCCCGGTGTTAAATCTCCGGCATGGCCGGAGTGGTCGGCATTGTTGGCATATCCTGCCTGACACTTTCTGATCCAGCCAGCTCCAGTGGCAGGCCAGGCCAGGCAGCTCCAGTGGCAGGCCAGGCCAGGCAGCTCCAGTGGCAGGCCAGTCCAGGCAGCTCCAGTCCAGGCAGCTCCAGTGGCAGGCAGCTCCAGTGGCAGGCAGCTCCAGTGGCAGGCAGCTCCAGTCCAGGCAGCTCCTGTCCAGGCAGCTCCAGTCCAGGCAGCTCCAGTCCAGGCAGCTCCAGTCATCTCTGTTCCTCTGGTTCTAGGCTTTACTGTGTTAGCTCAGCGTAGCCTGCTACCTACAGCTTTTGAACAAACTACCACAAAATAACTTATACTGCAAAGTAACTTGTATAAAAAAGATTAGGCTACACATAGAATTGCGCCATTTTTTCATAAATATGTTGGTATTCAAAAAAGGTCTCTTGATGTTTTCACACACAAATCAATGTAATTAATCTAGCCATTTTTTTATATTTCATACAACTAGTAAATCCAGTTCAACAACTACATATCTGTTACTAATGAGATTGTAAACATGTTGACATGCATTCCACAAACCGGTTTTTCTTTGCTCCGAAACAATCAATCAACATCTATGACACAATCCTCATTTCCACACTACCCTAACACTACCCTTTTCCTATTCAGGGAAATAGAAGAACCGGGACGATACCAGTATCGCGATACTCGTTAATATAATGGCAAAAAAAATTAAAACGGATTTAACGTCTTTACAAAAAAAGTCCTAATGTTGGAAACAAACATCATTATGTTGTCATCGAGTCACATTTATATATTTTCCAAGCTATAGAACACAATATCTTAAATACAGCAGGTTTTTAAAGGAGCAAAGAATTGTCTACTTTGTGTTTCCATTTTTACCATGGAAAACATATTCACTATGATCGAATACTCATACAACCACACTAATGTACTATTTGTGACTTAAATTGAGTATGTAGTATGCTTATTGGTCATAGTATGGAAATAGTTAGTATGCCAAAGTTCCGGATGTCATACTAAATTCGCCAAAATACGAAGTATACAAGCAAGTGGACACAATTTCCGTGTTTTTAGGGCCCATAATGCAAAATGGGCGTGGCTTCACAACGTTTTCAGATTTGAAGAAAATGGCGGAAAATATGCAGCTAAAGTCCAACGAGAAAGGATACAAATTCATTGCTTTAACTAATTAAGACAAATGTTAAGAAAATGTTCAGCAATGTAATAAAGTAATGACTTTTCAAATAACTTACATTACACGTTATGTTGGCTGACAATTAGTTAGCTAACCTTACGAACCGCATAGCATATTACAGCAGTATGGAATTTATTATTTTATTTACCTTTATTTAACTAGGCAAGTCAGTTAAGAACAAATTCTTATTTTCAATGACGGCCTAGGAACAGTGGGTTAACTGCCTTGTTCAGGGGCAGAACAACAGATTTTTACCTTGTCAGCTCAGGGATTTGATCTTGCATCCTTTCAGTTACTAGTCCAACGCTCTAACCACTAGGTTACCTGCCGCCCCATGTATGTAAGCTAGCTACCGTCCTAAAGTTAGTTGGCTACTAACATATCGAACTTGCCAGGCAGTATATTAACTATATGCTACATAACTAACTACCCAGTGTTTATTGACATGATTATTCACGTCATTCTTATCTACGTGGTTTAGTCATTGTTCATTCTCTATGGGCATTGCTAATTCTGTCTATCTACTCTGATTTCAGAGCACTCGCGTCTGAGTGTGCCAGAGCGCAGAATAACTGATGAATTTATGAACGATCAATACCCATTGAATATGGCCGGTCTCAAACGTTGGCTAAAAAAAGCGTAATTAAAATGTTGCCAGCAGCACAGTTACAGTCACCAATGCTCTGGATAACCAGCTCTGCTAGAGCAAGTAAAATGGTCAGAGAGGTGTTCTCTCAATTGTGTCTGGAAGTAGCTAACAAGCTAGCCAACGTTAGCCAGTTAGCGTGGGTGCTTGACTGCCGTTGTGAGGTCAGAACGCTCAGATCAACCCTACTCCTCGACCAGAGAGTCCAGTGTGTGCGCTCTGAACGCTCCAAGAGCAAAACGCTCTGAATTTACAAACGCTCCAGATTGAAATTATGAACACACCCGAAATCGTAAAAGGTCTAGGTAGTCATTTGTTATGCTAACAAGCTAGCAAGAGGTTGCATAGCAACAGCATCAACTTCCGGTAGACAGGCAAAGCACTAGTACACTCAACTGAAAGGATACAGTTATTTTACAGTATACTAAAATTAACTAATAGTATATACATTCATTAAGTATGTAGTGTACAGTATGGGTATTTGAACACAGCTATTATGATCCTGGTATCGTCACGGACCTAGGAAATAGACCATAATACATTCATAAATGATCCAATATTTTGTCATTACCTTGCTGCAGCTCCATACTGAACCAGCTTCCATTGCGAGTTAAGCCCGACGGCAGACATACGATGCATTCTGTGTCGTGACTAAAAGTGTACTAGCCTGGGCTCTGACCTAGCCCGCTTACATAATGTTATTCCAACTCCAGCCCAGAAACAAAAGAGCCCACTCTCTTTGCTTCCTTGCCATTCAATTTCTGACTTGTTGCAAAAATTATTGTTGCCATTCTGCATCATTCTCTGTTATTGTTGTTGTTTGTGGTGCCCGTTTGTCACTAGTGTTGTTGGTTGGAGGGAGTTGTTGTTTGCTCTAGCCCTCAAAGACATCCAGAACAATCCATCAGGTGGAAACAGCAACAAACTCAGTGCCTCCCAGGCCTTAAGCCACTGGATTCGCAAAGAGTCGTAGTGTACTAGCCTTTTAGATGATAATGAATGTGATTGTATGGACCAGAGGGACCTGATCCTAGACCTGCGCTCCTACTCTGAGACGGTTTGTGAATAGGGGCTATGCTTTCCATCAGGAATAAGGAGAATGTAACACCATTCACTGCTTTAACTCAGAAGAATTTCATCAGAAATAGCCAATTACCTGATGCTCACAATCCCTAATGTGGATGATACAATTACAATGTCAGTGCACTGGATGTGAGGTAGACCTGCTACTGACACTAAGCTGTAGCTTACAACTGAGGTCTCTCTAGGCTAACTGATAACAATCGTCTGGAATGTGAGTAGGCCTAAGAAGGACCTACTGTATTCTCGGGATTGAGTACAAAGCGGGGTCTTGAAGTAATGGGTAGATTACTGGAGTTCTCCTTGTTACAGTCCCCCCTATGAACAGGTTAAACGGTCAAACTGTAGGTGTACAGTTCAGGCCCTCCTTCTGCAAATAGACCAAGATGTTCTGGGGCTATTAGCACTGAGGTGAGTGGGAGTCATAAATGTTGCCCAAGTGTGCGAGTACTCTTCTCCCTACTATTGACAAAGAGTGACGGTGGGGGACAGCCCATTTTGGCCTGATGACTGGGCCTCAAATAGACAATGTGTGGGCCGGCCTCCCGTACCAGCCTACCATTACCTGATTGTCACCACTGTGGTCTGACTGAGGGACTCACTTTCAGGTGCAGGCGACGTAGAAATAGATTTACTAGAACGGGTAAAGCCCCTCAGAGCACAGTGATTCTATTTCTACGTAGTCTTAACAGTGAATCCCTAGCTTAGGCAGACCACAGCGTGTGACAATCAGGCAGACTTGTGTTCCACCAGTACCCTTATCTTATGGAAACAGTACATTGAACCTACCGTGAAAGAGTATCTAAGTCTAACAGACCCTTCTCTGCGAGACTAACAAATGGTGTTCGCCTTACTGACTGAGTGGATCGTTTCATTGTATGGTTTCATCAGCCTTTCAGCAAAGATATTCTTTCTGTAAAGGTTGCTGATGTTTTTGAATCTGCAAAGCTTGTTAAACTAAACCCGACATCTCAACAACAAAAAAGTGTTGATACATTTATGTACATCTAACAACCCCTCTCAAAACAACCAGGTAGTAACAGTTCAATTCTGTTGTTGCGAGGGGCTTCGCTTACAGACTTCCTGACAGATGCCAGTGAACGCAGATAGACCTAACAATGACAGAAAAGTGACAGCTTTAGTGCCGCTGTAATGTCCACAGGTTATGTAACCGTATGAAATAACTGCAATTAACCCGCACGCGCACACACACACACACACACACACGTCTCTTTGGTGAAGTTAAACGTTGCACAAGCGGCTGTTTAACTCCCTCACGTGGAGCCGGCATTCCTGCCCACTGCCATTGCCTACCATTAAGGCCCGCTAACCAGCATGCATGGCCAAAGGCTTCTTTCCTGTCATGAGATAAAATGCATTTAGGGCTCTTCTATTTTAGGGTCCCCATTTTCAATTACAAAAGTAAGTGACTGCCAAAACATTGTGACCTATTTTACGACTGGGCACCACTTTAGCCTATATTTAACGAATTAGAGGACTAGTTTATCGAGTTAGGACATAGAGAGGATATTTGACCGCTGCAGGCAGCTAGTGTAGGACCACACACACACACACACACACACACACACTAGAGCTGGGATGATAAACCGAAAATGATCAACAGACATTTTGCTGATGTCTTTCATTACGATAAGTAGCCTATAGTAGAGAAATGTCAAGTTTCAAATGAAATAAGTTTGCTAATATAATATGGATGTTTGTTAATGGGACAATTGATGGCTACAACCATCAAACTAGTAGCAGTAGGTTAAAGGATCATTTTTAAAGCCTGTGGTGCACATTGTTGTAAACTTATCGTTCTCGCCTAAATTCAGGCAATTTATCGCAATATGGATTTTTTTTCCCATTTCGCCCTCCTCTAACTCACACACAAACATCACAAATAATGTCAGTATTGAGAAAATACATGTTTCAATTGAACAGGATGTTGGTATAACGGTCATGAAGTTCTGAGGAAGACGCTTCAGACAGGAAGTGTTAGATTAAATCCACAGAGACTTCAGAACTGAACAGGTGTAGAACAAACTAGTACACACCGACTCTGTAATATACTCTACATTGCTGACAGGTTGTCGGCAAGCTATTTGACCAAAGAATAACCTACAACTACACCACATTCAAATCCACAGCAATTTACAAGACATACTGAGTGGTTATGAAGGTGTGAACAGAGAATTAGGCTAAGTGGAAATGTGTTTACCCCATGTTGAAAGACATTTACAAAGAGAGGGTTGGGTAAACACATTTACAACCAAGTAGTATCATAGCGTCCTTTCATATGTTGCTGCTGTAATTATCTGAAGTAGACTAATGACTCAAGAAAACAGTGACACACAATACCTGGCTACATACAGTACAGTAGCTTAATATAACGGAATCTTATTGTACATCATTTACATGTTAGTCATTTAGCAGACGATCTTATCCACAGTGACTTACAGGCGCGATTAGGGTTACATGCCTTGCTCAAGGGCATATCGACAGATTTTTCACCTAGTCGGCTTGGGGACTCGAACTGTCGGGTTCACCTAGGGGTCATGAAAAGGATTGTACCAAAATGTTTGATGTATTAGAATAATTTATTATGCTTTATTAATAGAAGGGGAGGGGTTATAAGACCCCCCCCCCCTCCTTACATTTATAGGGTCCTAGACTACAGATTAACAATATATATATTCATTATGTAGTTTTAGAATTGTTCCACAGTTGTTTGCTCTCTCTTTCTAAAGAAGACCCCTCTTAGAGATGTGTGACTGAGACAGAACTCTGCAGGGGAGTGTGGGAGATAAGAGACTACTCAGACATTCCACAATAAATCAACTTTGGGGAGGGGACATTTATTGCCTAGCTTTTAGATAAACACTGAAACTATGTTTGTATAGCTGTGGATGCAGGGTTTTGGTCTCAGGAGTAAAAAGGTAATGACGTAGTCAGTGACATCACTAAAGCGGGACTTCGGTTTAATAAAACAACTTGAGATCTTTTGTTTGATGTAGAACTTACTCAGAAACATGTGTGCTATGTTCCTGTTTGTCAACTTCTGTCTGCAATTGCATTAATAAAGGATTTTGAATGATTTAATTAAAGATAGTAATAATGCTAATTTCACCAATGAACCAATGATTGACAAGGAAGGACGTAAGGAACAAACCCTAACAGAACCAACAACCTATCGGTTCCTGGCCCACAGCTCTTAACCGCTAGGCTATCTTCCCAGTGTCCATCCATCCATACAGTACCAGGAAAAAGTTCAGACACACATACACATTCAAGGGTTATTCCTTTATGTTTACTATTTTCTACATTGTAGAATAATAGTGAAGACATTAAAACTATGAAATAACACATGTGGAATCATGTAGTAACCAAATAAAGTGTTAAACAAATCAAAATATATTTTATATTTGAGTCTTCAAAGTAGCCACCCTTTGCCTTGATGACAGCTTTGCACACTCTTGGCATTCTCTCAACCAGCTTCATGAGGTAGTCACCTGGAATGCATTTCAATTAACAGGTGTGCCTTGTTAAAAGTTAATTTGTGGAATTTATTTTCTTCTTAATGTGTTTGAGCCAATCAGTTGTGTTGTGACAAGGTAGGGGTGGTATACAGAAGATAGCCCTAAAGTCCATATTATGGCAAGAACAGCTCAAATAAGCAGTGAGAAATGACAATTCATCATTACTTTAAGAAATGAAGGTCAGTCAATGCGGAAAATTTCAAGAACTCTGAAAGTTTCGTCAAGAGCAGTCGCAAAAACCATCAAGCGCTATGATGAAACTGACTCGCATGAGGACTGCCACAGGAAAATAAAACCTATAGTTACCTCTGCTGCAGAGGAAAAGTTCATTAGAGTTAACAGCATCAGATTGCAGCCCAAATAAATGTTTCACAGAGTTCATGTAACAGACACATCTCAACATCAACTGTTCAGAGGAGACCATGTGAATCAGGCCTTCATGGCCGAATTGCTGCAAAGAAACCACTACTAAAGGACACCAATAATAAGAAGAGACTTGCTTGGGCCAAGAAACACGAGCAATGGACATTAGACCGGTGGAAATCTGTCCTTTGGTCTGATGAGTCCAAATTAGAGATTTTTGGTTCCAACCGCCATGTCTTTGTGAGACGCAGAGTAAGTGAACGGATGATCTCTGGATGTGTGGTTCCCACTGTGAAGCATGGAGGAGGAGTGATGGTGTGGCGGTGCTTTGCTGGTGACACCGTCAGTGATTTATTTAGAATTCAAGGCACACTTAACCAGCATGGCTACCACAGCATTCTGCAGCGATACGCCATCCCATCTGGTTTATGCTTAATGGGTCTATAATTTGTTTTTCAACAGGACAATGACCCAACACACCTCCAGGCTGTCTAAGGGCAATTTGACAAAGAAGGAGAGTGATGGAGTGCTGCATCTGATGACCTGGCTTCCAAAATGTCCTGACCTCAACCCAATTGAGATGGCTTAGGATGAGTTGGACCGCAGAGTAAAGGAAAAGCAGCAAACAAATGCTCAGCATATGTGGGAACTCCTTCAAGACTGTTGGAAAAGCATTCCAGGTGAAGCTGGTTGAGAGAATGCCAAGAGTGTTTAACACTTTTTTGGTTACTACATGATTCCATGTGTTATTTCATAGTTTTGATGTTTTCACTATTATTCTACAATGTAGAAAATAGTCTAAATAAATAAAAACCCTTGAATGAGTAGGTGTGTCCAAACTTTTGACTGGTACTGTACATACACACATACATACATACCTATGGGAACATGTCACCCCTGACAGTATCCATAACTGTGGTAACTAATATGTCACTGACAGTGTCCATCCATACATACCTATGGTAAGCCTCTCTGCGGTACTTCTTCATGGCCAGCCCGTCCATGTTGGCTGGAAGGTCTGCATAGTTCTGCAGTCTGTCGCTCCATGAAGTGGTCATATTTATAGCTTTAAAATCCTCTGAAAGTCAATCTAGAGAAAATAAGAGAAATTCACTTTGACATGATTCTGCAGTTTCCTCTTCTTGCACTTTGAGCATATGCCTAACTGAACATTATATAGGCTTATCTATTTAGCGTCAAATATCTTTGAAATCTTCAAACAGGAGGAGTATGAACTCTCAAAGAGTTCACTACACTAGCTCTGTGGAACCTGTATGAACGAGCCACAATTGCAAGCCACTGCCTGAAATCCGGCTGCATTTAGACTAATTCTGAAGTTCTAAGGCGGGGAGAGACGCCGGGTGGGGAGAGCCACCGGGCGGGGAGAGCCTAGTCCTCCAGTCACACCAGCTGTTTGTTTTGTCAATGACAGAACAAAAGAGCCACAATAATCTTAACAAATCCCTAAAATACACTAGGCCAAGTCTGTGTACCAAATGGCACCCTATTCCATATATAGTGTACAGGGTGCCACTTGGGACGCATCCCTGGTTTGAGTCACTCTTGACTACTAAAGAAATCGAACAGCGTGTGTTGTCAATGTTCACACTATGCAGGCCATTTCTGTGCAAGACTCGGTAATGAGTTAGAAGAAGAGGGGACGAATGTAAGACTAATTACTGTCCTCATCCTGACTGTGGCTAATGAAAAACGGTCGGCCACCGAGGTGGAAGAAAGTCACTTCTCCTGGGCTACTCAGTTTGAGAGACAAAGAGCTAGGGTAGATTAGATTAAACCCAGCACACGTGAGACGAAATTGGGTTGTACGGTAGGCGTAACACATTTTTTTTATTTTTTTATGATATAAACAGAAATGAAAAGAGCCTTCAGTGCCAGCATGCACATCTGTTCAATGTTTAGCAGCGTAACATTCTCAGGGGAAAGATGTATGTTTTTAGCCGTCTCTCCAGAGAATGAGCAGGGTTTTTTTTTAACATTAACTGCCTTCGCTATCTCCCAGGAGACTAGGGAAGGGGGCAGGAGAAAAATCTGAGGTCAGCTTTTCTTTGTCACACAATTCACAAATGACACAATACACAAACAAGCGAGAAAACCTTGAGGGGTTGAAGGGTGAGGTAGCCAGCAGATCTGACCTTGCTTACAGCAGCACTAGGGTTGTACAGAATTCCTGTATATTAAGGCTCGGGAAATGTACCTCTATCCAGGTATGAGAAATGTGTTGCACTTCGAATTGTCCCATTATCCCAACTGTTACACCGAGAAGATTGAACAACTGCTAAAAACGAGCACTCGTTCAATCTTCTCATGGTGTAACAGTTGGAATATTGGGACAATTCAGAGTACAACACATTTCTCATCCTTGGATTGAGGTACGTTTTCTGAGCAATACCTCACGTCAGCTCCACGGTGTCTTAATATACACAGGAATGCTGTCCAACCCTAGTGCAGCTGTAAGCAAGCGGGTCAGATCTGCTGGCTAAGGGCGAGGGAAAGACTTATCCCCAGCAACCATGAGTTTCCTCGCTCTCAGCTGTGCTAGGGAAAAGTGACATTTGATGAGATGCTCTGAAACTGGGTTCAGGCAAAGTGACATCACAGTGTGAACTACTCAACTGAGCAAGTTTTCTAAGGAGGCCAAGGACAGCCCTTGGCATTTTTGGCATAGATAAAAGTTAGCCTATTCCAGCCTTATGCTCCTTGACAAACCAGTGAAGAAATGTAGAGTATAGCTTTATTTAACATTTTGTAATGGACTATACAATCAAAGACCAAGTTAATATGTTTATCCTCAATAGAAAAGTATACAGTGTTCAGACTTGGTCCAAGGTCCTACAGGGAACACTGGACCTGCCTTGTCAGACCAATCAATGTCGGATTGGCTGATGATGCACCAAGCCAGATATGTTTTTGATTAAACAAATATAGCTAACGTTATGTAGCAACTAACTACTTTTTACGTTTGCTAAAAGAATGGGCAAATCAACACAAGGTAAAAAGAATGTCAAGTAAACTAGCAGTAACTACTCCATTTGAGTAGCAAGCAATAATCAGCTGCGCTACGCTAGCTAGCATGGTAGCTAACAGCAATTTTGAGGCCAACAAAAAGTGATAAGTTAGTTAGGTCACATTTTAAATTCAGTAGCTAGGTATGTGCTTTAAAAAGGTGCAATATGCATAAATCACTTGCTAATATTTCACCTGAGTTCAGTTTGTGACAAAACAACCAGTCATTGTGTAAAGAATCATTGTACCATCTAATATATTTTCCACAAACAAAAATATTATTTTCAGCTGTTTGAAGCTGGTATACAAAACCGAAACTTAAGAACGGGAAGCATAGAAAAGCGCACATAGAACAGATCTACAGCTTCTTAGACTTGCTTTCAATAATAATGAAAGATCTATAACCTGTATTTCTATGTGAATTTGGTTGGGTCGCCCAAAAAAAGTTATATATTGCATCTTCAATAACTAGGTTTAGCTCATTGTTAGCCTGAATATATACTGTAGCTTCCTTTTAATTATAGGCTCAGCTCGCAGAGGGCTTGTCATTATGCGCTTATCTTGCCAGCGCAAACAATGGTCTCTGTCTAATCACCTTTTCTTTGCTTGCAGGTCGCCAAGGGGGTTAGCTAGTAATGTAGCTAGTTATAGCTACCTTGTCAGCTAACAGCTGATTAGGGAGTTTAGCATTAAATACTAACGTTAGGCAATTTACAAAATGGACGTTAGCTAAGCCACAATTTAACTATTTTGTCGCATTTATTAGCATTATGCTAAGCTAGCTAGCAGGTTACAAAACAACCATTCACATCTGCTCCCCCTTCACGGAAAAGCCAAAGTGGCAGACTGTCTATAGTAGAATAGAACAAAAACGGGTGTTCTGTGACCGATTTTACATACACTCACCTCTGTATTCCTCGATAAAGCAAAAACTGCACCGTTTGATAATCTGAGCATGCGCTTCATACACGATCAACGTGGAACAAAATCGAAAAAAGTATCTGAAATGCACTCGCAGGAGAACAAGTAGATACGTTATGCATACACAGTCCGTGGAGATATGATTCTTTCGCAATTTCTTGGAAAAGCTCTCTACTGACAGTGGATTGTTACCGAGGCAGTGGGCGGCGTTTTTCTGCTGTAAGGGGGAGGGACATAAATTGTATTATTGAAATATGATGATTTTAGGCTGAATACAATTCTGATATCATCAATGGGCCATCAATGAGACTACTGTTGCAATTCCTTTCATTCACTAAATGTATTTAGAATAAAAATACAATTGTGATTTCGTAATTTCACACGTTTTACTGCAAACACTATTGCAAACTTGAATTTGTTTTTCCAAATCAATCTATTGACATTTTATACTTTTTCTATTAGGCAAATCATTTCTCTATTCTCTATTATTTTGATGAATAGGCTCCAGTAAGTAGGCCTAGGCCTAGAATAAAATGGCCTACAATGCAGACCTGGACAATAGAGACTGCTGCTGCTTCCACATAAATGCATAGAATAAATTAACACAACATAGATAGAATAACACCCCATCATACACCCCCCTCCCCACCCACACAAAACGTTAGTACATGCATGGCAGGCAGGCTGTTTAGCAGTTTTAATGACAGGGGGACAAAATAATGTTTATATCTGTTCAGCCTGCATCGAGGCATCCTATAACACCTCCCCGGCGGCATCAGCTGGAACTCTGTGTTCAGTGCATGTGTGGGGTCCGATATGACCCTGTCCTGGAGAGAGGAGGGAAGTGTCATGCCTATAATCTTCCCCGCTGTCTTAGTCAGTCTCAAGATTTGGGCTTTGAGCTGCACCGTCAGGTTACCAAACCATGTAACAGTGAGCTGCACCATCAGGTTACCAAACCATGTAACAGTGAACTGCACCGTCAGGTTACCAAACCATGTAACAGTGAGCTGCACCGTCAGGTTACCAAACCATGTAACAGTGAGCTGCACCGTCAGGTTACCAAACCATGTAACAGTGAGCTGCACCGTCAGGTTACCAAACCATGTAACAGTGAGCTGCACCATCAGGTTACCAAACCATGTAACAATAAGCTACACCGTCAGGTTACCAGACCATGTAAAAGTGAGATACACCAAACCATCCATGTACAGTAACAATGCCATAGCGTATGATTGACCCAATAGTAGATTGGTGAATAATCTGCCCACGGGGCATTAGAATCTATCTGTCTATCATCCATCTCATGTCATATTTAAAGATATAAATGTCTGCTAAAGTAATTTACAATACCAGGCTAACTAAACTCAACACTGTCTACATCCATCCATCCATTTAACCACATGCACCTAGCCTTGTATTTAGCTGCAGCTGTCCCATCCCAAACTCTGGGGCCGTGCAGTATGAGTTGCGTCAACAGAGGGCAGCATCACACAACCATTTCTGTAGGAGGTGTGGAGAGAGGTCTGATTCTGGAAAGCTGCATGATGACTAAGGATGATACAGGGATATTTACAAACTAAATCTAGCCATATGTCAGAAATGTGCTGGATCCTCTGCAGGACAATATCTGATGTAGGCCTATTAACGTAGAGACAAGACGCTTCATAGTTCATGGTTCATAATTGTAGTGTCAAATTATGTAGAAGGACCTTTATTACTTTCAGTAATGGGAAGAGTAGCTCACATATGGCAGTAACACGTCAGGCTCACCTTCTACAATAATATACATTTCAGCATTACTACCGGTTTTAGTCTACAGAATAAATGTTTTAGGCAGCCTAAAAACGCATCCTAAGTCCAATAGTATTGAGAATGAAAATTGCACAGGTTTAGAACAACATTTAAAATAGTTTAGTACAATGTGTCCAGTCTCCTCAGAGGTGAGTGGCTAAAACGAGATCAAATATTTCTTGCTGATATCAGCACTGCGCCAAACCGGACAGTTCCATCTACCGGCTCTAGTGTCCACAATAGGTATGGCTCCTTAGATCTCCTTAGATGTGAGTTTAATCACAAATATAAATGTGGTTATTAACCCTTTAAAGGTGCTTATAATCAATGACTCAGTATATTTAAGGTATTTGATGAGAGGTTGTTTTACCTGGGACATCTGCAGTGGCCAGTTGGGCAGGCTAGAGGTTGTTTTACCTGGGACATCTGAAGTGGCCAGTTGGGCAGGCTAGAGGTTGACGTCAGCAGGCATTCATTATAGATCGTTGGGAGGTCCCCCTATAAAAAGGAGACGCGCCCCCTGCTCTGCTCCCTTTCATCACTCGCCAAGATGAGCTACGGATCTGACTTCAATTCCGCCTCTTCCTACCGAAAGATTTTCGGGGAGTCTCCCCGTTACTCCAGCTCTCCATCCCGCATGAGCAATGCCTCTTTACGCAGCGGCGGTTACCGGTCCCACTCTCAGTCCCGGAGCATGGGCTCTAACCTGGGCTCCTCTTTCCACCAGAAGAGGTCCTCTGGCCGGTCCTACTCGCAGATGCCCATGCCGATGGAGAACTTGGATTTTGCCCAGAGCACGGTGCTCAACAATGAGTTCAAAATCATCCGCACCAACGAGAAGGAGCAGATGATGGGGCTCAATGACCGCTTTGCCATGTTCATCGACAAGGTGCGCAACTTGGAACAGCAGAACAAGGTGCTCGAGACCGAGCTGGTGACCCTGCGTCAGAGGCAGACGGAGCCCTCGCGCCTGGCGGACCTGTACCAGCAGGAGATCCGTGAGCTGCGCTCCCAGCTCGATGAGGTGAACGGTGAGAAGTCCCAGATCCTCATCGAGCGTGACAACATCGAAGAGGACCTGCAGAAGCTCCGCGTCAAATACGAGGACGAGTACCGCCTGCGGGAGGAAGCCGAGCAGACCCTCAAGGCGTTCAAGAAGGACGTGGACGACGCCACCATGGTGCGTTTAGACCTGGAGAAGAAGGTAGAATCCCTCCTCGACGAGATCAACTTCATGAGGAAGGTGCACGAGGAGGAGGTGGCCGAGCTCATGAACATGATCCAAGCCGCCCAGGTGTCCGTGGAGATGGAGGTCTCCAAACCTGACCTCACCTCTGCCCTGAAGGAGATCCGAGGCCAGTACGAGTCCATAGCCTCCAAGAACCTCCAGTCCGCCGAGGAGTGGTACAAGTCGAAGTTCGTTGACCTCAATGAGCAGGCCACCCGTAGCCAGGAGGCGATGCGCGCCAGCCGGGAGGAACTCAATGAGTTCAGGAGGCAGCTCCAGTCCAAGACCATCGAGATCGAGAGCCTGAGGGGAACCAACGAGTCCCTGGAAAGGCAGCTCAACGAGATGGAGGAGAGGCACAACCAGGAGATTGGGCAGTACCAGGTAAGACATTATTTGTTTACTTTAAATACACTTAAAAGTTCAAATGTGAGCTTATCTTTCTTGCAGTTTGTTTACAAACATGTCCAGGATAAAGCAAGAGATAAAGAACTGTTTAGTTTGGAAAGATGTTGCATTTAACCATGTGCAAAAAAAATAAATAATTCTGATTAAAGAAAATCACAATTTCTGTTCTAATAAAATTGGGGAATTTAGCTTTATAACATTATTTTAGAGCTATTAAATTGTTTTACTAAAATGTACAACATGAGAGCTGTAAAATAAAAGTGTTGAGATGACAATAGGAGCTGTTCACTCTCCATGGTGCTGAAACTATTCCGGTGGCGTGATAAAACGCTCTGTCACCGGTCATAGGGCTGCGGTTGAAAGGGTCTTTTAGCTTTTTTTTGAGATTGGAAGTTGAAAACCACTGTTCTAATTTTAAAATACACACGCGCCTCTCATTGTAACTGCTTTGTGTTGTACTTAGTAACTGAGAAACTCATTGAATGCTCTCTTATAACCGTATTTTATTTGGCGTTAGTGCGTCTCTGTACTGTACATGGTGATGACATATTCTTTGGAGAGTGGCCTGTTCTTGGTTATTTAAAATCGAATTTATAATCTTATTGTTATCGTTATTCTCTTGAGTTAGACATCACCAACACTCAGAAGAAAGTTAGGCTATATTAAAACATAGCCTATATCAACACAATTCACTTTTACGGTTGCCACTGTTTCACAATTTGTTTTCTACTTCAATATGTTACCAGGACAACATGGCCGAGCTGGACAATGACCTGAGGACCACTAAGAGCGAGATGGCTCGTCACCTGCGGGAGTACCAGGACCTGCTGAATGTCAAGATGGCGCTGGATATTGAAATTGCTGCATACAGGTACTTAATATAATCATATATAATAATATATGCAATTTAGCAGATGCTTTTACCCAAAGCCACTTACAGTCATGCATACATTTTACATAGCTTGTATTCATCATTATAATCATAACATTCATCATTGTAATCATAACATCACATTACTGTAACATACAAATTGACATTCTAGCTTTCATAAAGTTACAGTAGATTTATTAAGCTTGAAAATGTCATGCCTAAATACCTGCATGACCAACACTTGATCAGCATCACTTTAAAGATCCTGATCAATCAATGACATAGATTTAGAAGTCATTACCCACATGCCCTGAGGTGACTTAGCATTACTCTCCTGGGGTAGAATGGGCTGGTCACGTGACTCGTTTATATTTTAACCTGTATTTAACCAACCCTATCTCTCTCCCTTCCTCCCCTCCCGCTATCTCTTTCTCTACATCTCTCCTTCCTCTCCCCTCTGACCCTGCTTTCTTCTCCCCCATCCCTCCCTCCGTCACACTCCCTAACACTTCCCCCCCCTCTCCTCAGGAAACTCCTGGAAGGGGAAGAGACCCGCATCAGCACAGGCATCACCTACTCCAGCCCCAGCATGAACATGAGGTCCTCCGAGATGAGGTCCTCCGGCATGAGGTCCTCCGAGATGAGGTCCTCCAACATGAGGTCCTCCGACATGACCTCCTCCGGCGACGTGGACTTGCCCAGCATGGGCAGCTACAACCAGACCACCAGGTACACCACCATCTCTGGAGGCTCCAAGAAGAATGAGGGAAAGGACCAGGAGGATGGGCAGAGCAAGTCTGGCAAGGGGTCCAACGACGGAGACCAGAAGGAGGCCAGCGACGCCAACCCCACCAACCAGAAAAACTAGACTCTCCCCTTCCCTTAGGTTTAACCTTCCACCTTCCATCCCCTCCCTCCTACTCCCCATCCCCCTCCCCCCCTTCACAGGGGTATTCTCAGAGAGGAATCCGTTATAGTTTAGACTCTACTACTACTACTGTGTAACCTACCACTATCCAACAACCAATCACTGTAGTTCTCTCCACTCTACTCTCTTACTATGACAATAACAAAGTAGTTACAGGCACACTTCTGGCCCTATCAGGAGACACGTAGGTTATTGTGGTGATAGGAACATACAGTTCAGTACAATACTCAAAACAGTTTACTCTCACTTTGGGCTCGCGCTATTGTATGGCACTAGCCTGGTTTAACCAGACTGAGCGCTGCACACACTAGAAACAACAGTGAAACACAGCGAAATCAGTTTGGGACGCCAGGCTAGTTTGGCACCGAGCTGTGATAGATGTCATTCAGTTCAAGAAACAATCATGCACCACTGCCACCGCCTATGATAATATTCTCTATACACATTCCATGGGGGGAGGGGCGGATGTGTGTGCGAGAGTTTGAATTTGTGCACGAAAAACAAAAATCCGAAACATATCAGCTTGTTAACTGTTGTTAATACGTCTACTACGTCCACATACCACAATATGAATGAAAGCACTTGTATGGTACGGAGGTAAGAGCTAGAGATCGATCAAGTTGTTAAAGGAGCACACAGTTATTCAAACTCGGCAGAAAACAAAAAAAGATCTGTGATCTTGCGGAGCCATTTTTGCCTTATCTACAACGCAGATAATATTGCGAACTCTGAGTTTCAATGCAATGCTTTCAGACAAAACATCACGAGTAACTAAATCAGAGTATATCTAAAAGGCTTGTTCGTACCCTGGTCTCGTCACTGTCAATAGCATCTGCCTTATGATCCCGGTCCACTCAAATCTGCATGACAACATGACAACAGCGCGTTGTTTAAACCGCCACCCCTTCTACACCAGAACCAGAGCTCAACCAACAATGGTTCCACCAAAAGCAGAATTACTCTCCAAGATTGCTCTTGATGTCAATTCATCAAACTTCTATAAAGGCCCAGTCCAGTCAGAAATGTGATTTTCCGGTGTTTTCTAAATGTTTACACACTATGAGGTTGGAATAACTCAGTGAAAATGATGATAATGCCCTTTTAGTGTAAGCGCTGATTGACGTTTGAATAAACCGCCTGACATTTCAGCCTGAAAGTGAAACTAGCTAATAATCAAACTGTTATTTGCATGATGTATGTAGCATATCTCAAGCTTGCATGGTGACAGATTGTTAGAGGGCCATACTTCATTTTCACATACTCATAACGTATAGTAGGAAATCAATGGGATGCTAGGTTCCACACTTCATTGCCAATGCTTTACATCGCCATGTACACAACACTGGTTTTAGAACATGAGGTTGTACGTGCTTAGTTGGCCAGTAGGTTAGACTTGAGATGAATGCCATCATTTAGACAGGATGTGACTTCGACACACGCTGCTGACATTGTCCTCAGCTACACTGCTTGGTTCTTGTGTGATGATTCTGCGAATGATGAGGATGTTCGTCATGATGAGGGTCATATTCAGGGCCCTTATATATCGATCTAGATGAGATTTCATTTGTACTGACGATCAGTTTGTGCAGGCCATGACTGGTTACAAGAAAAGGGGCAATGGGAGAAGTAGAAAGAAAAGTAGGAGGTGTGGGACTCTGAGAAACAGGGAGAAAGGAAATTAAACAGAGAGGGAGAGAGAGAGAAGATGAGCTACCTTTAAATTCTCTTTCTCACGACAGGCTCAATCAATCAAATAGAGAATGCGTGGGCTTCTACATGGTCCAATAGGGTGTGTCGGACAGAATGGTATGCATAAACTCCATTTCCCACCTTCCATTGCAGACTCCTGAAGCCCGTTTGAATTAACAGCGACGTCCAGCCTCCGAACAGTACCACATCACGACACTACGCCTTAGGAACACAACAACTAACAAGCCAAACAAACAAGTAAACAAAAACAAGTCAATAGTCCAGAAAAATGGACCCGACCGTGATGCTTTTAAAGCACCATG
Source organism: Salmo salar (assembly GCF_965601325.2). Taxonomy (NCBI): domain Eukaryota; kingdom Metazoa; phylum Chordata; class Actinopteri; order Salmoniformes; family Salmonidae; genus Salmo; species Salmo salar. The sequence goes on from NC_138292.1 coordinate 62,750,886, forward strand.
ACCTCTGAAAAATACGGCCATGACGGAAATATTATGTCTGTTGTGAACGATTATGAATGATCTCAGCAATAGAAATCTGTATGTAAAGGAACTAGGCAGACCTTTTGTTTCCTTCTTGTGCACTGTCCAGGTTTCAACACAACTACTTCTGTCTTCTTACCTCTGTATCTTAGCTTGAGTGCCAGTCTATTTCTGCTATGTTGCCAACTCACTGTCTCTCATCGACATAGAGTTGGCAAGAGAGCACAAACAAATCTAGACCTAGGCTACCTCTGTATCTATGTCTGTCTGACTGTCTGCCATGGACCTCTAAACCCTGACCGGCTGCACTCACTCACTCACCCTGCGAATGGAAACCACTGATTGTACAACAAACTACAGAAAGCTGTTGATTGGTGGAGATGTGGTTGCCGTTGTTTTACACGAGGCTTGCGTAACTAAGTGTCTGAGTGTCTGGAGTTGTATGTGTTTGTATATGTGGACAGTTTCCTAGGGTAACTCATAGTGGGGAATCAGGTTGGGAAAATCAGAAAGTTTGGCCTACCGTTTCCTTAATTCTTGAGCTCCAATGTAAAGGAAATTTACAGAGGAAAACTGGTTGCAAGTACAAGCACAGCTACATCGACAAGTACAAATATGAGTGCAAGTGCAAGTACAAGTACAGATACAAGTAGCCTTGTACACAACCACAGGTATAAGTTTAGAATAGCTATGACTTCAACGTAATCAAGAGGGTCACAGGTGTCAAAATACCATTGCAACAAGCCTCTACAACAAACCTCACGACTACTACTGCAGCACTGCCAAACTTTTCTAAAATGCGTGTGCGACAAAAAACACTTTTCCTGTACAAAATAGAGCTGTTTTTGAAAACCCGTTGCCACGCAAAACCAAAACCGACAAATAATACAAAACAAAACATGGAATGAATGAATGCTATAGTGTTGTCAAAATGCCTTAAAACACCAGCTGCTTTCTAGCTGAATGAATCCTGACTTGCACTTCAAGTTAAACTTCCACTTAGCCTCCCATAGACATCAACGCAAGTGGAAATATGACTTACGTGGAAGTTGGGATTCATGTGCGTCTACGTGTGGTTATGTTAAGGATGTTTTATTCTCAACCATCTCTCTCTAGCTTTAAGAGCAACAGCTACCATGCTAAACTGAATAACTGAAAACATGTAAATGCTTAGTATCTGAATGTAATTGATAGACTATGCTCTGACTCTGTACCTTACTGCTGATGTATGGCACGCACCAATAAAGACTAGACGTTATTAAGACCGTATCTCTGGGCTTGTTGTGTCTTTCTGATGGGGTTTTTAAAAGGACTTGCCTCGTGGAGTAGGCGAGCATACCAAACTGGGCATAGGCGTCTATTCCACGTCTATTCCACATTGGTTCAATGTCATTTCATTGAAATGACGTGGAAACAACGTTGATTCAACCAGTGTGTGCCCAGTGGAGTGCACTAACTATTTGACTTTACAGTAATGTTTCCTATGTGCTCTCAGTCACGGGAGATCTCAACCAAGCCAAATGACATCGTACATCGACGAATGGGTGGATCCTACGATAAAGTAGTCATTTTTAAGCGGTAATGCAGTCATTATGGTGGTAATGGACCAATCAAGCGAGGTTTAATACATCTATGAAAAAAACATGTAAACCATTTACTAATGGGATTCTAATCTTATTCAGACAGAGGATTAACCACGGTATGATGGAAAGGGGTTTTACACTCTTGGTCATGCTAGGTAAATGAATCTAAGAAATATGCAGGATCTCAGTTTAGATGAATCAATTATTCTTAGCTTTAAGTGAGCATCTTTTGTGATTCATCTAGCGTCCCATGTTGATGATTCTATCAAAGCCTAGGTTGTTCATTCGAAATTGAATGTGCAATAGATAACTCCATTAGTAGACCCATTCACTCTCGCAGTTCACTTTCCAATTAGAGAGCTTTTGTTCATTTTGTTAACGATGAAAGAACTAGGTAGGAATGTAGGAACGTAAGAATAATCATTGAACAATTCACAAATAAATTCATGAATAAAAGAACAAAAGACGTTCATTTCATTTGAATATCCCGCCCCTCCATCTGTCAGGTGGAAAATGATTGACAGTTGTCGTAGCTGTTTGAACATCTCTGTGTAAAGAAGTGATGCTGAGACAATAAGGGCACAACCACCTTGACGGTTTGGTTATGGCTGTAGTCTGCTCTCCAGGGTCATGGTAGAGAGACACCTTTATAGGTTGTCTGCTGTGTTGACCTTTGTATCTCTTCCTCTACCTACCTCACACACACACACGCACGCACGCACGCACACACACACACACACAGTCACACACACAGTCACACACACAGTCACACACACAGTCACACACACACTCCTTCCAACACCTAGGTCTTGGGCCTCCATGGACCCCCTGTAAGCACCTCTCTCCCTGCAGCCTCGGTCTGTGGGCCGGGCCGAATTGGGCTGGGTGGTTCTGTGTGTGTGACGCACTCTGCAGTCCTTCAAAGATTTATACCCCTGCAATGCTGCCGAGTGGAAGGTCTAGCGAGAGGCTCACACAGTGGCACGCCATATAAAAGCCCTGTTATGAAACAGCCCGCCCTGCATCAGATCAGACCATCCTGCATTGGAGCTATGCCTTTTTACCTTGTTATGCAGGTCCCAACTTAACAACCCTGCTCAGAACACTCAGAGATGTTGCCAGATATGTATTTTAGAGAGTGAAACAAATGCTTTGAAGAGAAACTGTAAAGTAGGATATCATGTACTAAGCCATGGGATCCATTTGTCACTCTGCGGGGTGCTGAAACTAATCATGAAGCTGAAATACACTGTCAAGAGTGGATGGCTCAGAGGCCAATGCAAAAAAAATCACAATCACACAAGGTCAGTGTAGCGTGCTGATGGCTAATTTCCTGCTAGCATTAGCATGTTGCGCACATGCAGTTGGCACACTGTGTCACGCATAATGTTTTCCTTACAGTGTAAAGTATGAACTTGAATGACTTAGTTGGAGTGTATTGGATATGCTTCAGTAGGGACAAACTCTGGATAACCCCAGTAGCTCCATAGCGTGATAGCGGCATATGTTCTAAAATACCTCTACAACGAACTATGTGAACAGAGAGGGGAATGACTAAGGCAATCATGACTAGTCAGCTTGTCAGGCAATGGCATCTGTTTTGAGGAAACATTCTCTCTCTTTCTCCGTTTCTATCTCTCTCAACGTCTCTCTCTATCGCTATCTCTGTATATCTCTCTCAGGGTCTCTCTCTCCCTGTTTCACCCCTGTTCTCTCTATCTTTCTCTCTCTCTCTCTCCCCCTCCCTCCCTTTCTCCCTCCCTCATTGTCCTCCCTCTCTCTCTGTGAGGGATGTTCTGAAAAATAAACATGTTTTAACTTTACGGGGTCATGGCGATGAATCTCTCTCTCCTCTCTGTTGGCGGTGGACGGGGCAATGACAATCAGTCCGGGGACTGTGGCTGGGGAGCGAAGGACGCCATAAACCACACACACACACACACACACACACACACACACACACACACACACACACACACACACACACACACACACACACACACACACACACACACACACACACACACACACACACACAGTTGACTGGGGCTGGGGGAACGAGGGAGGCCATAAACTTTATCTGGCCATCAACGCCTCGGATCAATGCAATCGCTCCTCTGTGGGAGAACAAGAGAAGGAGTGAGTCATCATGGTACCAGCCAGGTCACCCGTGATACAAGTCAGTATTCGACGTCCATCCATGTCTGAGGACGTCGGGAGATGATGTGGAAACCAGCCACTAGGGGCACCAGTGAGCGCTGTTACCTTCAAGTAGGTTTCAGTTTGTGGACGGGGATGGGGGATGGGCATCTACCTCTGATTCCAAACGTTGCATGTTCGAATCCAGCGATAGAATGTTTTTTTTTGTTTTAAGCCCATCCCAAACCTTAACCCTTAACTTAACCATTCGGAGTTAATGCCTTGAACACTTCTAAATTTAATGTTTGAGAAACATGTTATGAACGTCTAATTTTGACGTGAGACTGTGAGAGCTTGTAGCACAGCGCGGACAGATGCAGAGTCACACACACAGATGTACATATTCACATACGCACACACACATCCATACACACACACTCCCATAAATCATCTCATTACTTCGTCAGTCACTATTTACTGTGACAAGTATGGACAGTACGTTAAAATCCCTGAACCCAAGGGCCCACTGAAAACAACAATTACAATACATTACCATTACATTCTGTAAATATTCCCTATAGCAACAGTATGATATCAGCCTGCAGCCTCTTCTAATGAAATGAAATCACCCACAGCTCTAACCCCTGCTGCTCCTTACCCCGGTGGGAGTAGACCCATTCATCCCACTCTCTCACAGGCTTACCTGTCACTTAGTCCACCCACAGACCCATAAACGCAACACACACACACACACACACACACACACACACACACACACACACACACACACACACACACACACACACACACACACACACACACATGCGCACGGAAGTGGATGCTGTCACGCTCTGACCTAGGAGTGCTGTGTTTTCTCTGTTTAGCTAGGCCAGGGTGTGATAGGTGGGTGGGCATTCTATGTTTTTGTTTCTATGTTTTGGCCGGGTATGGTTTCCAATCAGAGGCAGCTGTCTATCGTTGTCTCTGATTGGAAGCCATACTTAGGCAGCCTGTTTTTCCCTGTGTTTTCGTGGGATCTTGTTTTGTGCAGCTGTGTGTGAGCAGCCCCAGAACGTCACGTTTGTTTCAGTTTTCTTGTTTTGTTCGAGTTCACAAATAAAAGATGTGGAACTACCGGCACGCTGCGCCTTGGCTAATCTATGACAGGGAATTTGAAGATAGCACATGTGACAGATGCACACACGGGCGCACACACACACACCCATAAATGCGCAGAAACACACAGTCTCTCCCGCCCACCACTACTTCAATCGGCCTTAAAAAAACACATTCCGGAATCAAGGCAAGGAATACAACTGTTATTGAAAAATTCCTGAAGTTGTAGCTTTAACCCACATGTTATGTATCACCTGATGGCAGACAGGAGGAGGGAGGAATTATTGGTTGTAAAATGGGGGACGTGCTGCAGTCTCCCATCTCAAGGTCTCGTTAGAAAGTGATTCGTCATCTTGAGAGGTCACCATCCAGGGCTGTTGATGTCATCAGTAGGCGACCTGAGGGTTATTGTCACGACTTCCGCCGAAGTCGGTCCCTCTCCTTGTTCGGGCGGCGTTCGGCGGTCGACGTCACCGGCTTTCTAGCCACCGCCGATCCACCTTTTCATTTTCCATTTGTTCTGTCTTTGTCTTACACACCTGGCTTCACTCAACCAATTACTTGTTTATTATTTAACCCTCTGTTCTCCATGTTGTGTTTGTGAGTGATTGTTTATTGTAATTCGGTCCATCTTTGTGGGCTCGTGATGTTACTTTGTAAATTTGTATTTTTGAGTAAAGTGCATTGATTATGCATATCTGCTGTCCTGCGCCTGACTCTCTACACCAGCTACACACAGGACCCTTACAGACCTGGTGTTGATCTACTCATATCTGCTGTCCTGCGCCTGACTCTCTACACCAGCTACACACAGGACCCTTACAGACCTGGTGTTGTTCTACTCATATCTGCTGTCCTGCGCCTGACTCTCTACACCAGCTACACACAGGACCCTTACAGACCTGGTGTTGTTCTACTCATATCTGCTGTCCTGCGCCTGACTCTCTACACCAGCTACACACAGGACCCTTACAGACCTGGTGTTGTTCTACTCATATCTGCTGTCCTGCGCCTGACTCTCTACACCAGCTACACACAGGACCCTTACAGACCTGGGGTTGTTCTACTCATATCTGCTGTCCTGCGCCTGACTCTCTACACCAGCTACACACAGGACCCTTACAGACCTGGTGTTGTTCTACTCATATCTGCTGTCCTGCGCCTGACTCTCTACACCAGCTACACACAGGACCCTTACAGACCTGGGGTTGTTCTACTCATATCTGCTGTCCTGCGCCTGACTCTCTACACCAGCTACACACAGGACCCTTACAGTTATCGTTAAGCTTGAACTCTGTGCCTAATGAATGTGAGAGAATAGTATGGCCTTTTTACCAGTACCAGTGGAGGTCGGTGGGAGGAGCTATAGGAGGACGGGCTCATTGTAATGGCTGGAATAGAACGTATGGACAGGAGTCAAACATGGGGTTTGATATTGTTACAAATAATTCCATTCCAGCCATTACAATGAGCCCATCCTCCAATAGCTCCTCTCACCAGCCTTAACTGACCAGAACATGAATATGTAAATAGGCATGTTGTATTAAACACCCTGTATTTGAAATATGCAGATGGCATATGCAGATGCTGTGCAGGACCTTCTTTGCATAGCTTGGTCTCGTTACCTGTAAACAAAGGGTTAATTCGGGGTCACTAGCGACTGCTGTTGCCTTGGATACTGTCGCTAACGTCCCGCTGTGCTCTAGCGGCCTTGAGAGCGACCTCTCAGACAAATTGGGCAGTCAGGAAGATAGACACACACACACGCACACACACACACACACGCACACACACACACACACACACACACACACACACACACACACACACACACACACACACACACACACACACACACACACACACACACACACACACACACACACACACCCAAAAGTCTAAGAAGATCAGACATCACAGTTTAAATTCATGGTCCAGTATCCTCTCGGTCGATAGGATCCCAAGCGTACAGGTTCAATAGTCACTGTCCAGTAACCTCTCAGTCAACAGGATCCCAAGCGTACAGGTTCAATAGTCATGGACCAGTCATTGTATCATTCAGTGGCTGCAGACAGAGCCCCAGCTGGTCATAGTACAGGGACTATTACAAACAGGACAGTATGTTTTTTTTTTATCATGGTGAATTCTCATAGAGGTGTGTTGTGTGCTGTCGTGGCAGTTTACTGTGATTGGAAAGTGTTCCACATCCAGAAAATAATAGGCTAGCGTTGTTTTAGTAGCCTACTGCCAGCAGTAGCTTTATCTCAGTACTCTGACAGTCTCCAATGTCCCGGCCCATTACACAGGCGTATAGTGCCCCTCTGGGAAATCGTAGAAACAGCATAAGTCAAATGATGTGGGAGCCCAGAGTCCAACAATCACTATTACTGCAGATAAAAAGGTTGTATAAGGTGCCTGCAGTGAAAAACAAAAGGTGTCTTCAACAGAAGAGCTGCAGGGGCTAAGAATAATACAGGATATTGACATGGTAAAGGACTAAAAATAGAATATTGATAAGGTAATAAACCCCCCAAAAACATGTGGCCATCAAAACTATAACAAAAGCACTGCATGGACAAAAAATATTGTATTGATGAAGAAAATACCACTAAGCACACTGCTTGAACCAACGATGTTTCCACATCATTTGAATGAAATTACGTTGAACCAACATGGAATAGATGTTGAATTGACGTCTGTGCCCAGTGGGATAATCCAGAAACCAAGAGTATGTCCAAACAAAATTGTAACGCCCTGGCCATAGTGAGGGGTTTTTGTTCTTTATTTTGGTTAGGCCAGGGTGTTACATTGGGTGGGCGTTCTATGTTCATTTTTCTAAGTTTTTGTATTTCTTTGTTTTGGGCTGTGTGTGGCTCCCAATCAGGTACAGCTGAAGTTCGTTGTTGCTGATTGGGAGTCACACATAAGTAGCCTATTTTTCCTTTGGGTTTTGTGGGTGATTGGTTTCTGTCTCGTTTGTTTTTGACCAGACCGGACTGTTTGATATCGCTGCTGTTTTGTTCATAGTGGTTCATTTGATTAAATATTCATAATGAATCCACAACCTCCGCTGCATCTTGGTTTTCTTGCGACGACAGCCGTTACAAATGTATAATACAGCTAGCAGCTATACCAAACCAAATCTCCAATTACTACAACCAATGCCTCCCCATGAATGAGAAAAAAACTGTGTCACATTACCCAAAAGGAGAAGTGACTCAGGACTCTCCCTGCTATGAAAACAGCCCCCCAGCTGGTGCTAATTATAGATCAGACCGAGTCAACAGAGCGAGACAGACAGAAGCAGTTAAACCCTGAACAAAGGGATCGGCTGTGCTGCTGCTGTCACCATGGACACCATGCACTAGTCTTATATAATCTCCCCTGAAGGAGATGGAACAGTCTATTCCCTGGTATTATCTGTACTGAGCCCAGAGCCCTGAGCCCCCGAACCCTGAGCCCTGAACCCTGAGCCCCTGAACCCTGAGGGGTCCAGCAGCAGAGGCAGAAGAAACAGAACAGACCTACAGTATCTAACCCCATTAGAGACTCAGTAACGGTTCGACAAGATACATACACACCCACACACACACACATCCCATCAGCCTAACTGTTCAGATGGATAGACAGACCAGCCTGGGGAGGAAGACAGTGTTATTCTCTGTCTCTTTATACAGCTGACTGGGTTGGTGTGCAATATGAGAATCCAGCTAAGCGCTCCCCTGTCTGTCATACAGCAAGCTAGAATGGGAATACACAGTCAGCTCTCCCCTGTCTGTCATACAGCAAGCTAGAATGGGAATACACAGTCAGCTCTCCCCTGTCTGTCATACAGCAAGCTAGAATGGGAATACACAGTCAGCTCTCCCCTGTCTGTCATACAGCAAGCTAGAATGGGAATACACAGCCAGCTCTCCCCTGTCTGTCATACAGCACGCTAGAATGGGAATACACAGCCAGCTCTCCCCTGTCTGTCATACAGCACGCTAGAATGGGAATACACAGCCAGCTCTCCCCTGTCTGTCATACAGCACGCTAGAATGGGAATACACTGCCAGCTCTCCCCTGTCTGTCATACAGCACGCTAGAATGGGAATAAACAGTCAGCTCTCCCCTGTCTGTCATACAGCACGCTAGAATGGGAATACACAGTCAGCTCTCCCCTGTCTGTCATACAGCACGCTAGAATGGGAATAAACAGTCAGCTCTCCCCTGTCTGTCATACAGCACGCTAGAATGGGAATACACAGTCAGCTCTCCCCTGTCTGTCATACAGCACGCTAGAATGGGAATAAACAGTCAGCTCTCCCCTGTCTGTCATACAGCACGCTAGAATGGGAATAAACAGCCAGCTCTCCCCTGTCTGTCATACAGCACGCTAGAATGGGAATAAACAGTCAGCTCTCCCCTGTCTGTCATACAGCACGCTAGAATGGGAATACACAGTCAGCTCTCCCCTGTCTGTCATACAGCACGCTAGAATGGGAATAAACAGTCAGCTCTCCCCTGTCTGTCATACAGCACGCTAGAATGGGAATAAACAGTCAGCTCTCCCCTGTCTGTCATACAGCACGCTAGAATGGGAATACACAGTCAGCTCTCCCCTGTCTGTCATACAGCACGCTAGAATGGGAATAAACAGTCAGCTCTCCCCTGTCTGTCATACAGCACGCTAGAATGGGAATACACAGTCAGCTCTCCCCTGTCTGTCATACAGCACGCTAGAATGGGAATAAACAGTCAGCTCTCCCCTGTCTGTCATACAGCACGCTAGAATGGGAATACACAGTCAGCTCTCCCCTGTCTGTCATACAGCACGCTAGAATGGGAATACACAGCCAGCTCTCCCCTGTCTGTCATACAGCACGCTAGAATGGGAATACACAGCCAGCTCTCCCCTGTCTGTCATACAGCACGCTAGAATGGGAATACACAGCCAGCTCTCCCCTGTCTGTCATACAGCACGCTAGAATGGGAATACACAGCCAGCTCTCCCCTGTCTGTCATACAGCACGCTAGAATGGGAATATTCAGTCAGCACTCCACTATCTGTCATACAGCAAGCTAGAATGGGAATATTCAGTCAGCTCTCCCCTGTCTGTCATACAGCAAGCTAGAATGGGAATACACAGTCAGCTCTCCCCTGTCTGTCATACAGCACGCTAGAATGGGAATGCTCAGTCAGCCCCCCTCCTCTGTGTACATTGAAGGTTCTGCTGCATTGTCTCTATGATAGTGATACTGCATAAGGCATTTCCATGCTCTGCTGTAATACAGTATAGAGTAATAATCATACAGATGTAGGATCTTAATTTGAGGCAGTTTTCTACAGCAGGAAAATAATCCTGCAGCAACAGGAAATGTGAATTATTATGTGGATTATAATTTCTGGATATTTTTGTAGGGGTTGATACATTTTTCGTAAGGGAAAATCAAGTCTGACATTTCTAAGTGGAAATTACAAACTTCAGAAGCCTTTTTTTTTCCCACCCCTTTTTTCTCCCCAATTTCGTGACATCCAATTGGTAGTTACAGTCTTGTCCCATCGCTGCAACTCCTGTACGGACTTAGAAGAGGCGAAGGTAGAGAGCCGTGCGTCCTCCAAAACACGACCCCGCCAAGCCGCACTGCTTCTTGACACAATGCTCGCTTAACCCGGAAGCCAGCCGCACCACTGTGTCGGAGGAAACACTGTACACCTAGTCGACCGTGTCAGCATGCATTGCGCCCACCCCGCCACAGGAGTTGCTAGAGCGCGATGGAACAAAGACAACCTGGCCGGCTAAACCCGCCCCTACCCCAGACGACGCTGGGCCAATTATGCGCCGCCTCATGGGTCTCACGGTCGCGGCCCGGCTGTGACACAGCCTGGGATCAAACCAGGATCTGTAGTGATGCAGTGCCTTAGACCGCTGTGCCACTTGGGAGGCCCAGAAGCCTTTTTAAACCTTAAATGCACAAGTTTTACATTTCAGCATTGCAGGAAAGTTCTCCTGCAATGGGGTGATCAAATTAAGATCCTACATCTGTATCCATTGAGGATAAAAGCTCTCTCCTGTCTTTACATTCAACATTCTGGAATATAGGCCTTAGATATATAACTGCTATACGTATATTGATGGATGTTATAGTTAGTGTTGTGAGTCAGTGTGTTGATGTGGAGTGTGTCTCTGCAAAACTCCTCTTAAAGCCATGCCTTTTCTCCTCCTGTCCCTGGGGAGCCCAACACCACATCACGCCATTGCCGTTCTGACTGCGGCAGAGGATGGCACACTCAGAGAGAGAAAGGGAAAGAGACAGTGCGGGTAGATCAAAGCATAAATGCAGGATAGCATTTGTTTTCATTTGCATTAGTTTACATTACAAGTGATTGTTTTTGCAGACTTACAGTATAACACATCCATCTTAGAATTGCATAGCAACATGTTCCTTGTTGTACATCACATGGCAGAGAAAAGCAGTCAGCCCACATAAAATAAATTCTACAGTGTTCTATAAAATACTACTTACTATGGAATTACAATGCATTCGGAAAATATTCAGACCCTTTTTCCAAATGTTGTTACGTTACAGCCTTATTTTAAAATAGATTAAATTGTTTTTTTCCCCTCATCAATCTACACACAACACCCCAGAATGACAAAGCAAAAACAGATATTGACATTTTTGCTAATTTATTAAAAATAATCACAGAAAAATAACATTTACATAAGTATTCAGACTCTTTACTCATTACTTTGTTAAAGTACCTTTGGCAGCAATTACAGCCTTGAGTGTTCTTGGGTATGACGCTACAAGCTTGGCACATCTGTATTTGGGGAGTTTTCCCCCATTCTTCTCTGCAGATCCTCACAAGCTCTGTCAGGCTGGATGGGGAGCATCTCTGCACAGCTATTTTTAGGTCTCTCCAGAGGTGTTAGATCGGGTTCGAGTCCGGGCTCTGGCTGGGTCACTCAAGGACATTTAGAGACTTGTCCCGAAGCCACTTCCTGTTGGAAGGTGAACCTTCGCCCCAGTCTGAGATCCTGAGTGCTCTGGAGCAGGTTTTCATCAAGGATCTCTCTGTACCTTGCTCCATTCATCTTTCCCTCGATCCTGACTAGTCTCCCAGTCCCTGCCACTGAAAAACATCCCCACAGCATGATGCTGCCACCACCATGCTTCACCCTAGGGATGGTGCCAGGTTTCCTCCAGATGTGACGCTTAGCATTCAGGCCAAAGAGAATCTTGTTTCTCATGGTCTGAGAGTCCTTTAGGTGCCTTTTGGCATACTCCAAGTGGGCTGTCATGTGCCTTTTACTGAGGAGTGGCTTCCGTCTGGTCACTCTACCATAAAGGCCTGATTGGTGGAGTGCTGCAGAGATGGTTGTCCTTCTGGAAGGTTCTCCCATCTCCACAGAGGAACTCTGATGCTCTGTCAGAGTAACCGTAGGTTTCTTGGTCACCTCCCTGACCAAGGCCCTTCTCCCCCGATTGTTCAGTTTGGCCGGGCGGCCAGCACTAGGAAGTGTCTTGGTGGTTCCAAACTTCTTCCATTTAAGAATGATGGAGGCCACTGTGTTCTTGGGAACTTTCAATACTGCAGAAATGCTCTGGTACCCTTCCCCAGATCTGTGCCTCGACACAATCCTGTCTTGGAGCTCTACGGACAATTCCTTCGACCTCATGGCTTGGTTTTTGCTCTGACATGCACTGTCAACTGTGGGACCTTATATAGACAGGTGTGTGCCTTTTCAAATCATGTCCAATCAAATGAATTTACCACAGGTGGACTCCAATCAAGTTGTAGAAACATCTCAAGGATGATCAGTGGAAACAGGATGCACCTGAGCTCAATTTCAAGTCTCATAGCAAAGGGTCTGAATACTTATGTAAATACATTTGATAAAATATCTAAAAACCTGTTTTTGCTTTGTCATTATGGGGTATTGTATGTCGATTTATGAGGGGGGAAAAACAATTTAATCAATTTTAGAATCAGGCTGTAACTTAACAAAATATGGAAAAAGTCAAGCGGTCTGAATACTTTCCGAATGTACTGTATATTGTGCCACTGGCCTGAGACAATTGACATTCAATATGTAGCCTAGATGTAGCCAGTAGGCTCACGTTAACTAGCTAGCTAACTTAGCTAGTTCATTGTTGCCCATGAGAGGAAGTTAGGCTAGCAAGTGTTTTAGTTAGGTAGCCTATGACAACAAAAACTAAACGCATACTGCATGACAGAGCCATAGACCATTTTGCCAACATGAAAGAGAGGAGGAATGCATTGGTTTTCAGCTAGTTTGTAAGTAGGGAGAGTCAAAAACATGTTTTTACTCGTTTTTACTGCGTTTTTACATGTTTTTACTGCGTGCACACACACAGACACACACGCACACAGACAGAAATAAGTACCATAGACAGTCACATGATATTTAGCAACATTGATAGGACTAAGTTGTTTTTGTATCTTTAAGTGTGTTATCAGTGTATTAAACTAAGCTTATATAGCCTTGTTGATTTGATGATGTTTAAATGGTTAAGTTGAAATGGTGCTGAAATAGGCGATGCAGTGCTCCTGTTGTCTTTGTGATGATTTGCAGTAACTCTGTGCTTCTAAATCAGTAGTTGTTTAGTAAACTGTCAAACATTAACTCGCTTTACCATGTTGCCGGTCATATAACTGTTTGTTACATGAAATATTTGCTTTGTAGACTTCACCGGACAGATGTTGCTCTCCGGTTCTGTGATGAAACAAACGTATGTGTAGTTGAATTTATTCCACCACTGTGTGACTGTCTTTTTTGTTGTCTCGGCCATTTTATATCACAGTGCCTTATGAATGAATGGGTTATAGAGCAAACAACACAATTATCACAACATTGGTTGTAATATGGATGTTTTACTGACTTGGCTTCCTCAGTGATTTTACCCCGCTACAATCCGCAAAAACACTACATTAAATACTATAGTATATACCACATTTTTCTTTTACAACAGTATTTATACTATAGTTAACTGTAAATATAACAGTACACTACAGTAAATACTACGGTATTCACTGATTTGTTTTTGTAGACTTTAGTCCGCAGAAACACTACAGTGAATACAGTAGGTATTATTTCATGTAGGAGACTGGCAAAATGATATTCAGGGGAAAAAATGTAACCAGAATCCCTACCACTTCACTCAAAGGCTGCTGATCAAAGAAACAGTGAAAGAATGAGATTTCGCCCAACTCTCCTCAGGCCAGGCAGAGAGAGAGAGAATTGAGAACAATCATGTTCTTGAATAATTCCCCAATACTGTACCTCAAGCAGCCTCTTACAACAGAACAGAAGAACATTTTCAGGAGATGTTAAAAGAGAGATACTTTTAGACTTAACTCTTAAAAGACTGACTCCAACCTCAGTCAGCAAGAAACTTTTGTAGCCATCCACAGCAGCAGAGTCCTGGAGGCAGATAGAGCTCTTCAGGGTTCCTGTAGTTCCTCTAGAATGCTCCTGAGATGAAGACTAGTTTTCCAACAGATCGAATGCCAGTTTGCCTTCCAGGAAATCGGAATAGTTAGCCATTTTTTTGAGTTTGTTTTCTGCCCATATGAAAGTATGCGTTTGAGATGCAGGACTCTTGATATGGTTGCTGTCTATAATTTGGATGTGGATACGTTTTTGGATATTAACTATCCACGTGGGTGCGTTCTGAATACACTTGGTAAACCAATCCATTGTCTCCCTTAGAATGTACAACTCTATACAAACGCTCCTCCACTCCAGCATTTAGCTATATTCTACCATTGGAGTATTTCCACAAAACTCCAGGAACACAGAGTGTAAAGCGTCTGTGTGGAGCTGGTGAGATGAGTCAGGCGTAGGACAGCAGATATGAGTAATGAAAGCAATTTTACTCAATAATATCACAATACACGTTGTATAAATACAAGGCCACAAATACAGACCTGCAATACAATAAACAATTACTCACAAACAAACATGGGGGAACAGAGGGTTAAATAATGAACAAGTAATTGGGAATTGAAACCAGGTGTGTAGGACAAAGACAAAACAAATGGAAAATGAAAAATGGATCGGCGATGGCTAGAAAGCCGGTGACGTCGACTGCCGAACGCCGCCCGAACAAGGAGAGGGACCGACTTCGGCAGAAGTCGTGACACAGAGACCTTGAGCTGCATACAAATAAAACAGTTACATTTGAATGCATGCCTTGAACGATTAGGCCTCTTTGTCTCAGCAAAGTTCTTTGACTCTAGTTGTAATTACTGCTCAGGATTTCCAGTGTAAACTGGGAGGAGAAACAGAGAGATGTTTAATCTCTATTCAGATGGGACTCGTTATTTTTTAGGGCGCATCACAGGGAAAACAACCCCGTCCAATGGGACGTATCCTGACGCCGGTGACATTGCAAATTGGAGCATAAAATAGTCCTCGACATCAGAGAGATTATGTTGCATGGCAGTGCTGAAAATGTAGAGTACAATCAATATCAGAGCAACCCAACATTAGAGGGAAGAGAGAGGCTGCATGACATTGCAAAATGGTGGTGGTGACTGACAATTATTGATAACTCAAGGTTGACAATATATTGATATCTGTGCTCAATAATATGGATGGCCTTCAATTCTAAAAAATAAAAATGTTGTGACTATGCCACCTCACTCAAGCTAGTCATTCATACTCCTAGCTAAATATTCCATAAAATCTCACTCACACATCTCACTACAAGCAAGGTACAGCATTTATTATAAATCGATGACGACTGGCCAGGTTAAATCAACAATGACTCAAGGTTGCACTCCAACAATCCCACAACCGCCTAGGGTGACTTGGCACTTCGAGAGAAGGGACGGAAAAAGCTACAAAATGAACGGACCTAACCAAGCCGCACCGGTCAGGGGAAAATAACACTTTGGAAACAAACGCCACAGTAGGTGACGATAACCCGAAGTGACAAGGTGTTCTGTGGAGTGCAGTGACACTTTCGGGGGGGACTCGACTGCGGTGGAGGCTGATTTCATACCTCAGAGACGGAACGGATTGATATGTGGGTGTATCAGACAGAATAACTACTGATGAAGAGGCAAAAGAGCTCAAAGCCTTTAGGATTTTTGTTTCATGTCATTTTTTGATGATTTGTCTCAATAGAACGGATTTTGAACTTCCTGTCTCTTCATAGAATCTCTTCAAGATTGTAAAGCCAGAAATAAGGCATAGGAAATACATTTTTTTTTAATGTCCTCATTTATCATTTCTCTGTCAGGAGAAACCTCATGTTCTCAAAATGAAATTTTTCTACCTTAAAAAAATCGTATTGAATATAGCAAGAAAACTGATTTACATGTAAGAATGGCTAAGTTTCAGTAGGCAGGCCGAGTTATCAATGTACAGAAAACACTTACATCTGCAATGACAACATTTCATGTCTTAACAACAATTAACTGGTTCATAGCTTAATTATATCAGCCCAGCAGACTTTTGGCTGGCTTAGGCAGTCATCCCCTTAGTGATATAGTAGTGCAGCTGTTAAACAGGTGGAAGGGTGGAGGAGGTGAAGGAGATGGACGGGGACCCTACCCTTCTCCAGACCTCTCTCTGGAGGTGTGTGTGTGTAAGCCAAGGTGTGAGTGGGAGAGGGGAGTGGGTAGGAAGAGGGGGTTGGTGTGTGTGTGTGTGTGTGTGTGTGTGTGTGTGTGTGTGTGTGTGTGTGTGTGTGTGTGTGTGTGTGTGTGTGTGTGTGTGTGTGTGTGTGTGTGTGTGTGTGTGCCAATGCACCACATTCCTAGTACATGCTGTATCTGAACTGGAGGACACGCAGCTCTCAGAGCTTCTCTCAGATTATAAATAGCACTGCTCCATCAGATGAGCTTTTTTTCAAAGCCGTGTTTGTGCGCTTTTCACTTAAAGCATCAGGATGCAAATAGAGAATAAGAACATCGCCTGCTTTTGGCATATGCTTTATTCAACCGTTTCCCTCACAATCTGAGAATGATTAGTCTCCACACAGTATATTCTATGAAGCTAAACAACTGGATGTAGGGAATACCATAAATGTAGCTCTGACACATTGAAATTCTAGCTAGCGACTATTTTCCATGCAACCAAATGGCAGGTTGACTGACGTTTATTGTCCTGGAGGCAGAACTGACCGATTTCTGCTTAGATAGGCCAGCTGCAAAGTCAAAATTGGCTATATTGTACAAATTTATGAAAACCAAAAATGTGCTTTTTGTCTTAGTTTAATTGAGGTTAGGGTTAGCAGTGTGGTTAAGGTTGGGGTTAAGGTTAGGTTTAAAATCGGATTTTATCACTTTGTGGCTGTGTTCGCTAGTGACCACTCTGCCGAGCTGCCTGCAGAACAAGATTCATGGCAAAAAAAGCTAACCTGCTTCCAAATCACTATACAGTACAAGCAATCACATTATTTGTACTCTACAGTCTTCAGCACACCCGTGTTGATTCCACAAATGGGCCACAGTCAGATTGTAGCTGGCATGATGGGAGAGATAGAGACACACCCATACGGAGTTGCACTGCAGGTTGGTGTGCTGCAGAAATAACGATTACACCAGAGGTGTGTTTAATTGAGAGATAAATCTGTTTTCGTATCAAAGTGTCACTGACTGAGCACTGTGTTGTCCCACCCTAGGGCATCTGTTAGACACAGAGCACACACACTGCGTGGGTGGGTGTGTGTGTCTGTGGATGTTGGGGGAGGGTAGTGTGTGTGAAACCCTACATGACGGAACCCGCCCTATCGTCCCGTTGAGAATTGAAACATCACTGGTGATGGAGAAATCCTATTCTCTGCTGCTTCCCCTGCAACACCGTAGCACTGATCGGAGACAAGATCAGACAAAATACTACAAAGATATGATTAAATAAGACGCGACAGAATATAATTAAACCTTGTCATTGTAGTATCCAACTTTTAACCAAAGGACAAAGGAGAATACTAAAATTGAACAAAAAGAGGCTGATAAGATTTGGTCAGGAAAGGTGGCCACACCCATTGCAGTTCCATTCGATAGCCTGTGTGCGTGATGCATGTTTCCCCCAAACTGCATACATGTTACTGCAGAGGACTGAGAGAGAGAGAGAGAGAGAGAGAGAGAGAGAGAGAGAGAGAGAGAGAGAGAGAGAGAGAGAGAATGATGTGACGAGAGTGGGAGCTGCACTGTCCTTCTCTCTGCTGACTCATCCCTCCTCCTCCCTCTGTTTTTTAATCATCCCTTTCTTCTCTTCCTCTAACAGACTATCCATCCTCTATTCTCACCTCAGCTGCTGCAAAGTAGTACCTGCAAATGGACAAAGCTTGTACTAGCTGGTCCTATGAGTCTGTTACAACTCTCTTGTAAACAGGACAGTCTATTGTCACAGGCCGGCTCATAGCCTGTGGCAAAAATGAGGGGGACATCAACAACAGGTATAGGCCAATCAAAAGGTTCTTTATTGTAACCCAAAAACGATTAACTTTAAACAAAGAAAAAGGAATGAGGTGTGGAAATGTCATAATGTAGGGTGAATGTAAGGTGCATGGATGCATGAATCTGTGTGTGTGAACATGACTGAGTGGAAACTAAGTAAACCTACAAAGGAACAAACAAAACAGGATCATACCTGGAGGAGCAGGGAGAGAGAGAGAGAGGTTAGTGAAGCAGTTTAAATACCCTGAGCCCAGGTGGCTCCAATCACGCCAGCTCCAATCACTAACGACCCTCCTCTGCCTGCAGGAGGAACTGCCCCTGCACTGCAGAGGAGGGGCCGTGACAAAATGCTAAACACACTATCTGTGTCTCTGTCTGTCTGTCTGTCTGTCTGTCTGTCTGTCTGTCTGTCTGTCTGTCTGTCTGTCTGTCTGTCTGTCTGTCTGTCTGTCTGTCTGTCTGTCTGTCTGTCTGTCTGTCTGTCTGTCTGTCTGTCTGTCTGTCTGTCTGTCTGTCTGTCTGTCTGTCTGTCTGTCTGTCTGTCTGTCTGTCTGTCTGTGTGTGTGTTCAAACATTATAGAGACGAATGACTGCATTCATGTTTGAACAACTTCCATGTGATGGAAATGACACCCCAGAAATGCTTCTGGGGGAAAATGATGAACCTCCTTCAAAGGACCTTTACGTCGTTTGTAGTCCTGTTCAACAGTATAGAATATATTTCTTCACCAGACTTTCCTTCTCTCTTCAATTGGTGGTCAAACACATTTGGCAAGACACTGGCTCCTCTTCCCTGGTTGGGAGGAAATAACAAAAGAGAATGTGTCTCTAAACCCTTTGAAATCAGAGAGGTAATGACCTGCAACAGTGTCTATTTATCACTATGCTAAATCACCACTACCACGTAGTGAGGTACTAGAACAGTAATAGCTCTGCTTTAAATGGTTTATAATATACTTCCCTGTAGTACCCCCTCTTGAAAGCATTGCTGTCTGAAGCAGTTTTTTCCTCATATGTTATCAGTCTTGTGGTTGTGTGTGTGTGTGTGTGTGTGTTGTTTGTCTTTGTAGGAGGTCTGCCTCTTGACGCCAGGTGGGTGACTGAGGGAAAATGTATTGAGTGCTGCAACATGATCATCATCACCATCTCTCCTGTGCCCTTACCTGACAATGGGAATGTCTATTTTAACCTTCAGGAACGCACACGCACGCACGCACACACACGCACACGCACGGACGCACACATACACACACACACACACACACACACACGCACGGGCGCACACATATACACACACACACACACACACACACACATATACACAATCCCCGCAGAATCACAATAGGGGATTTTTCAGGAAGTGGGTCTTTCTCCATCTAACCTGCCAGTCAAGCGTGAGTGAAAGGTAATTATGAGGCATCATTCAGAACCGTAACGTTGAATGAATTCATCCCCCTTCGATTCCCTCCGATGGCTTGTCTAACACCAACAGCAGAGGCAGAAGGCCAACAGTTAATGGAACCATTACTCTCTGACCAACACTGAATTTGTTCTGGGGAAATGTCACCGGGTCTGACTTAATGGTAATGCTGGTATTAATCATGTGTTACTGTACCTTAGTGAGGGAAGGGAGTGGAGAGAAATAGAGACAGATGTTGTTTGTATTATGTTGTTATGTGGAATCCATTCTATTTGCACACAGATGCTGTGTTACGAGTTTGACAAAACAACTGCACTGAAAAATGACATTGTTTAGGTAAACCTATTTTATTGCAATAATGATGAATGAAAAATGTGGTTGTTTAATTAAGTCCATTTGTAACAGTAATGACAAGCATTATGCTGTGTTACGGGTTTGACAAAAACACTGCGTAAGTCCAATGAAGGCAAACAAACTGAGGGTGTAAAAATAGGATATTAGTTGTTAATACTAATTTAAATCCATATGTTACTGTAATGGCAAGCTGACTAAACAACTGCACACATATGAGGCTCTATGGAGATCTGTCACGGAGGAATCAGGAACTGTATGTCTGTCTACCTCTGTGTCCGGGAGTTGCAGATGAAGCTCTGTGCAAAGTTAAGAGGGGAGAGGGAGCACACACACACACACACACACACACACACACACACACACACACACACACACACACACACACACACACACACACACACACACACACACACACACACACACACACACACACACACACACACACACACACACACACACACACACACACACACAAGCACTGCTGGTATTCATTATTCAGACTTTGTGAATGTTCATCCACTTTTACTCCATATCTCTCCCTAACTATGAAGTCTCCCTGTCTCCCTCCCTCCCTCCACAGCAGTGCTGAAATCATGAAAGACCCTCATGATGAAAGAGGGTCCTTCTGTAGTTTCACTCCCACCCACACTGTAGAGACAGATATCAGCCCTGAAACCCCTATTATGAAATCCATGAAAGATTCTCTCCATATTAGAGTGGAGAGCATCATTTAATTATATTGTCTATTTTTGGCTACAGAAACATAAATTTAGGTTTTGAGAGATGTTCTAAAGCCAGAGAGCCTGTCCATAAAACACTGATAATGCCCTGCCAAGTTCATGGTGATAGTGAACTAATAGTGACAGAGTACTCATCATAGGCTCACTGGAGAGATATTACATTTCAACACCTCTATGACACACTTAAAGATCCATATTAACCAATCATACACAATAAAACAGTAGGTTATTCGAGGCACATTTCTCACAAGCTCCAGCCATCCTGTCAACAACACGTGCAGTACAAGGGCTTGTCCTCCTCTATGACATCATAGCATCACAGCACACGTATAGACACAGTCCAATTCAGCACTGTCTCCTACTGAATAACATACAACCCACACTAGCCCTTCCCATCCCCACTCTGCAACCCAAATCTCTCCTCTCCTCTCCTCTCCTCTCCTCTCCTCTCCTCTCCTCTCCTCTCCTCTCCTCTCCTCTCCTCTCCTCTCCTCTCCTCTCCTCTCCTCTCCTCTCCTCTCCTCTCCTCTCCTCTCCTCTCCTCTCCTCTCCTCTCCTCTCCCCCTAAGTGCTGACAGCAGTATAACTCAGCCCATGGCTCTCGGTCCTAAGGGATCCAGGGGATAGAAAGTATTCACTTCTTCTGTACACACATAAACAGATATTGATTAACTAGACAAGACACTAGCATTCCATTATCTCAATATTCTGTAGACAGTCATTAAATAAGTAATTGCTTGTAAAAAAAGAATTAAGAAATAGATGTATGTCTGGCTGACTAGTGGCCTGGGCGGAGCTGTCTGTTTACCTTCTTCTCTTGAAGGGCGATTTAGGGAATGGCTGAGTGGTGGTGTTTTGATGCTAAAATATTTACCAGGCATCTGCAGCAAAGCGAATCACAGTCATGCCATTGGATAGGGCGGTGTGTGTGTGTGTGTGTGTGTGTGTGTGTGTGTGTGTGTGTGTGTGTGTGTGTGTGTGTGTGTGTGTGTGTGTGTGTTCTTGTGAAGTATACTATGCCAAGCCCCTATAATTAGTGAGCAGGGGAGCAATCGATAAAGCAGGATCTGGTATTAAATAAAAGGTAGCTTAGAGAGGGTTTGTTATGTCAGCAGGTGGTGCAGTCAGGGAGGGGTGATATATCACTGTCTGTCTGTCTGTCTGTCTGTCTGTCTGTCTGTCTGTCTGTCTGTCTGTCTGTCTGTCTGTCTGCCTGCCTGCCTGTCTGCCTGTCTGTCCGCGGTGTCTGTCTGTGTATAGGGTAGGGCAGGGTGGATTGCCAGGATAGCAGGCTGGCTGGAGCAAGCAATGCCAGCTCAGTGACTCTGCAGGGTATGAGAGAGACAGGCAGAATGATAGACAATGATAAGAGATTTGAAATCATCATCTCTCACTACTTAATGTATTTTAACCATTGCTCTGTCACTAAATAGTTATCATCTTGACCGGCTGAAAATCTTACTCACTTGAAATAAAGGGCATTATGGGAATACTTTTCAATTTAGAGAATAAAGGATTTGCCAAGTCTTCCTCACCTTTGCAGAGGTGCAGTTTACAAGGCACTGAGTGTGTGGGTGGTAGTCAGGAGATGAAGAGCTGACACAGAGGATCTCATACCCACACACCAAGCCAGTTTACCAGACAGATAGAGAGATTCCTAACTGATCCCTGAAACTGTTGCTCCAACCAGGCTTTGAGAGCCAAGATGGATGCCAACTTCACTGTTAAATGTGAAATATGCCCTGGCTCTCACTGTAACTGTCTCCTCTGCCTCATTAAATCCCCCATAGAGCTTCATTTTGACACACGGAGTGTCCATCATCGCTAGGGGATATGCAAATAACATGGTAATCGTTCTGACTTAGCGTTTTGAGAAGATCGTAGAGTAGGCGAATTTCATTCATTTACATATACTGTTAACCTCTAATAGAATGAGAGTTGTAAACTGTGCAATTAGTCCATAGCCACAGTCTCTCTCTCACACGGTCTCTCCACTTATTATCATTGGTCGTAATGTTACATTTAGATGCTACAAACATGTTAGCTAGATTACTTTGTTTTTTATTCCCTCTCGCCGTGAAATGTTTCTCAGCTGAATCTGTATTAAGCTATTTGAGGCTTCTTTCCTCTTTTCTTTGCTTTGAGTGTCAAATTGAGAAAAGGTTGAAGTGTGAAATTATAATTGGTTTGAATATGCGATGATACTGAATGAATGTGGAATTAGACTGGATGAGTAAAAAGAAGAGAAGAGGAAAGGAAAAAAGACCTCAGAACAAATGGTACCCTATTCCCTATGTAGTGCACTACTTTACCCTATTCCCTATGTAGTGCACCACTTTTGAGTGCACTACTTAGGGAATAGGGTGCCATTCGGGACGAACACCAAATATATTTCTGTATAACTGGCCGTTTCGGAGGCGTGATTTTCCCATTTCTCTATCCAAAGTGTAGGGGAGTTCGGTTTTCATAAATACAAAAAAGCCTTTTCTGTCTGTGGCATTGTATGACTGTTACTGTAATGTACTGCTCACAGCTTAGAGGAAAGATAGGGATTTTCCAGAGCTGTATGTTGAGCCATTCATACCTGAGGCTGAAATGATACTGTGATGCAATGTGTTTGAAAGCCCACTGTCTGTGTGAGAGCGTGTCTGAGAGCGTGTGTGAGAGCGTGTGTGAGAGCGTGTGTGCATTCTCAACAGATATGTGGCCGCAGGGGCTGGTAGGGCGACAGGACAGCTCGGACGGACAAAGGTGAGTGTGTGTTTGTGTTCGTGTATGTGTGTATGTGTGACATGATGGACGCGCTGGTTTGACACACTGTTTACATAGGATGGCTGGTCACTAGGGACAACCCCTCCTCTCCTTCAACCTCCCCTCCTCCCCCTCTCCTTCAACCTCCTCTCCCCCCCTCCTTCAACCTCCCCTCATCCCTCTCTCCTTCAACATCCCCTCCTCCCCCCTCTCCTTCAACCTCCCCTCCTCCCCCCTCCTTCAACCCCCCCTCTCCTTCAACCTCCCCTCATCCCTCTCTCCTTCAACCCCCCCTCTCCCCCTCTCCTTCAACCTCCCCTTCTCCCCCCTCTCCTTCAACCTCCCCCCCTCCCCCTCTCCTTCAACCTCCCCTCCTCCCCCCTCTCCTTCAACCTCCCCTTCATCCCTCTCTCCTTCAACCATGCGTGCATGTGTGTGTGTGTGTGTGCGTGTGTGTGTGATTGTGTGTATCTGTATGTGTGTGTGTGTATATGTGTGTGTGTGTGTGTGTGTGTGTGTGTGTGTGTGTGTGTGTGTGTGTGTGTGTGTGTGTGTGTGTGTGTGTGTGTGTGTGTGTGTGTTTATGACAGCCATGGAGGACTGATTCGATTTTTGTCCCTCGACCAGCCAGGCGTGACATCCAGAGACCCTCCACCCATCACTCAGCGACCTCACCGAAAGTGTCACTTCGCTGGGTTGGGATCGACAGCAACCTGTTTCCTGGTTGACGTGGATTGTGGATCCCCAGACCCACCGCTCGATTAGGTTGACCCCTATAGTCCTGGGGGACAGTGGGGTGGAAAGCCTACTGTCTGTTCAGCTCTCCACCTTTTACACTGAACTAGGTTTCTCCAGGGAATAACATGAGATTCTAAACCTTAACTGGTGAAACAAGAGGTTCTGGTAGAAGCAGAGTTTCTGGTAAAAGAAGGGTTTATGGTAAAGGTTCTGGTAGAAGCAGAGTTTCTGGTAAAAGAAGGGTTTATGGTAAAATAAGGGTTTATGGTAAAAGCAGAGTTTCTGGTCAAAGAAGGGTTTATGATAAAGGTTCTGGTAAAAGCAGAGTTTCTGGTAGAAGCAGAGTTTCTGGTAACGTTTCTGGTAAAAGCAGAGTTTCTGGTAAAGGTTCTGGTAAAAGTAGAGTTTCTGGTAAAGTTTCTGGTAAAAGCAGAGTTTCTGGTAAAGATTCTGGTAAAAACAGAGTTTCTGGTAAAAGCAGAGTGTCTGGTAAAAGCAGAGTTTCTGGTAAAGTTTCTGGTAAAAGCAGAGTTTCTGGTAAAGTTTCTGTTAAAAGCAGAGTTTCTGGTAAAAGCAGAGTTTCTGGTGAAAGCAGTGTCTGGTAAAGTTTCTGGTAAAAGCAGAGTTTCTGGTAAAGTTTCTGGTAAAAGCAGAGTTTCAGGTAAAAACGGTCACGTCCTGACCAGTAATAGGGGTTATTTGTTATTGTAGTTTGGTCAGGACGTGGCAGAGGGTATTTGTTTTATGTGGTTCGGGGGTTATGTGTATGTAGAGGGGTGTTTTATTTATGTGTTCCGGGGTTTTGGTGTATGTTCTTGTTTTGGTATTCTAGGCTTTTCTAGTTTGTATATTTCTTTGTTGGTCTGTGTGGCTCTCGATCAGGAACAGCTGTACTTCGTTGTTCCTGATTGAGAGTCATATATAGGGAGCTTGTTTTCACCTGGTTGTTTGTGGGTAGTTGTATTTGCACTGCTGTTGTTTAGCCTGCAAATCTGTTAGCTGACGTTCTTTGTTTAGTCCGTGTTCACTATAATAAATATAATTATGAGCACGCAACCCGCTGCGCCTTGGTCTCTACATTACGACACCCGTGACAAAAGCAGAGTGTCTGGTAAAGTTTCTGGTAAAAGCAGAGTTTCTGGTAAAGTTTCTGGTGAAAGCAGAGTGTCTGGTAAAGTTTCTGGTAGAAGCAGAGTTTCTGGTAAAGTTTCTGGTAGAAGCAGAGTTTCTGGTAGAAGCAGAGTTTCTGGTAGAAGCAGAGTTTCTGGATAAACAGCTGCCTTTGAAAACCTGACTGATTATTAGTCTACCCACATACTGTAGGAACATCACAGAACCACCTACATTGGGTCAGATGTTATTACAAAGAATTACTACTTGACGTGTGATGCGTCATTGCACCATGAAAAAGATACAGATTTGAAAAAACATAATTAACCTACACTAAAACAAAATCATAAAAAGCAATAATAATTCTCACAGATACATTTTTTAACTAATTCAGTGATAATGTTTTAATACACACAGTATGGATTCATCATTGACTCAAGGTTTTCCATAGAGAAAGGCTCTAAGTAGCAATGTTGTGACCTGTTAAACGTTTATTCCAGTCTCTCCCGCTTATCTCGTCCTCACAGCAGCTGCCAATCACGCAAGGAGGAGGGCCAATAAACCTTAATCTTTAGACACTGTCACTAGAGCATACAAAGGCAAAATTTAAAATGAGCTATCGAAAGAGGCAGAGTGTGTGTATGTGTTTGTGTGTGTGTGTGTGAGCTATCTAAAGAGACTATGAATGTGGGACAATATCCTACATACACTCCAGGATGTCATTTCAACAAAGCAGCTCTCTGTAATAATGTTATTCAATTGAACAGGAACAAGGTTTTGTTAAAACCCAAGGGAGCCTGGACTTCAGTCTTTTTACACATTTTAGCAAGTCACTGTCTGTCATGACACGATAGTGGATCAAAATGGCTAACACGGACACAGACTGAATTCAGGAATAAAATACTTGGATAAGGAAACACAAGAAACAAGATAAAAACAAACAGAAACTTAAAATGTAAGTGGTTTGGAATGAAAAAGTCACAATACTGGTGCTGTGATCCTTCTGTAAACTGTGTTGTGTTGCGGTTCTGTGATGTCGTGCGGTGCACTGATGTAGCGAGGGGCCTTATTCATTTTAGATGCATTATTCAGACTAATAAAGAGACTGGGGAGATAAACATTGTGTTCTGAAGAACCCGTGGCAGTGAGGACAGGGATCAGGCTGCCTGGTTGGATCTCAGTGTGTGGGAGGGAACAGAGAGACACAACTACAGAGAGAGGAGAGAGATGAATTACAATTCTGCAAAAACTTAAGTTGACAAACTAAGGCTGGTAAGGAACAATTTAACCCACTATATCAGACTTTGTCCTTCACAGTACAGTCCAAACCCAAGATCACTGACCATGAAGTCTATTTAGGTCCTCATGCTTCATCATAATTCATTTAAACCAGGTGCTACTATCCTCCCATGCCCCCATCATTGTATTTTATACTGCGTGCCCAGCTCCAGCTCCAGCTCAAATCAAATCAAAATGTATGTGCATCTTGGGTTGGGCTGGTACTGAATAATGTAGGCTCCCCACATATTCTCCTGAACAGAGCAGAGAGACCACTGGTCCCAGTACTCTCCCTGACAGCCATTATCATGCTACACTGGGCAAAAGGCTCTGAACAACCTCCAACACACACACACACACACACACACACACACACACACACACACACACACACACACACACACACACACACACACACACACACACACACACACACAGGATAAGAGCAGGAAAGGTGAGGTGAGGACAGAGGAGGGGAGATGAGAGGAGAGGAGAGGAGAGGAGAGGAGAGGAGAGGAGAGGAGAGGAGAGGAGAGGGGTGAGAACAGTGTGGCGAGGAGAGGAGAAGAGAGGAAAGGAGAGGAGAGGAGAAGAGAGAGGAGAGAGGAGAAAGGAAAGGAGAGGAAATGAGAAGAGAGAGGAGAAGAGAGGAGAGGGGAAAGGGAAGAGAGGAGAGGAGAGGAAAGAAGAGAGGATAGAGGAGAAGGGAAAATATAAGAGGGAAGAGGAGAGGAGAGAGGAAAGGTGAGGTGAGAACAGAGGAGGGGAGAGGAAAGGAGGGGAGAGGAGGGGAGAAGAGGAAAGAAGAGAGGATAGAGGAGAGGGGAAGGATAGGAGGGGAAGGGGGGGGGGGAGGAGAGGAAAGGAAAGGAGAGGTGGTGAAGGGAGAGGAGAGGAGAGAGGAAAGGTGAGGTGAGGACAGAGGAGGGGAGAGGAGAGGAGAGAAAGGGGAGGAGAGGAAAGAAGAAAGGATAGAGGAGAGGGGAAGGATAGGAGGGGAGAGGAAAGGAGAGGAGGTGAGGGGAAAGGAGCAAAAGGCTCTGAACAACCTCCTACACATACACACACACACACACACACACACACACACACACACACACACAGGATAAGAGCAGGAGAGGTGAGGTGAGGACAGAGGAGGGGAGAGGCGTGGAAAGAGAGGATAGGAGAGGACAGGACAGGACAGGAGAGGAGAGGAGAGGAGAGGAGAGGAGAGGAAGGGAGAGGAGAGAGGAGAGGAGAGGAGAGGAGAGGAGAGGAGAGGAGAGGAGAGGAGAGGAGAGGAGAGGAGAGGAGAGGAGAGGAGAGGAGAGGGAAAGGGAAGAGAGGAGAGGAAAGAAGAGAGGATAGAGAAGAGGGGAAAGGATAGGAGGGGAGTGGAGAGGAGAGGAGAGGAGAGAAAGGGGAGGAGGTGAGGGGAGAGGAGCAAAAGGCTCTGAACAACCTCCTACACATACACACACACACACACACACACACAGGATAAGAGCAGGAGAGGTGAGGTGAGGACAGAGGAGGGGAGAGGAGTGGAAAGAGAGGAGAGGAGAAAGGAGAGGGGAGGAGATGAGAGGAGAGGAGAGGAGAGGAGAGAGGAAGGGAGAGGAGAGGAGAGGAGAAAGAGGAAGGGAGAGGAGAGGAGAGGAGAGGAGAGGAGAGGAGAGGAGAGGAGAGGAGAGGAGAGGAGAGGAGAGGAGAGGAGAGGAGAGGAGAGGAGAGGAGAGGAGAGAGGGGAGAACAGTGTGGCGAGGAGAGATGAGAGGAGAGAAGAGAGGAAAGGAGAGGAGAGGAGAAGAGAGAGGAGAAAGGAAAGGAGAGGAAAGGAAAGGAGAAGAGAGAGGAGAAGAGAGAGGAGAAGAGAGGAGAGGGGAAAGGGAAGAGAGGAGAGGAGAGGAAAGAAGAGAGGATAGAGGAGAAGGGAAAATATAGGAGGGGAGGGGAGGGGAGAGGAGAGGAAAGGAGAGGTGGTAAAGGGAGAGGAGAGGAGAGAGGAAAGGTGAGGTGAGGACAGAGGGGGGAGAGGAGAGGAGAGAAAGGGGAGGAGAGGAAAGAAGGAAGGATAGAGGAGAGGGGAAAGGATCAGAGAGGAGAGGAGAGAGGAAAGGTGAGGTGAGGACAGAGGAGTGGAGAGGAGGGGAGAGGGGAGAGATAGTGGAGGAGAGGAGGGGAGAGAGAGAGGAGTGGAGAGGAGGGGAGAAGAGAGGAGAGAGGTGAAAGGAGAGGAGAGAGGAGGGGAGAGGCAGGGAGAGGAGAGGAGAAGAGAGAGGAGAAGAGGAGAAGGGAGAGAGAGCAGGGGAGAAGAGATGAGAGGAGAGAGGAAAGGAGAGGAGAGGAGTGAGGAGAGAAGATGAGGGAAGAGGAGTGGAGGAGAGAAGAGAGGAAAGGAGGGGATGCGAGAGAAGAGGAGAGAGGAGAAAGGAAAGGCAGAGGAGGGGACGCAAGAGA